>NW_013667518.1:223148-229997 GCF_000517525.1 Limulus polyphemus
ACTTCAACAAGTAGAAATAAACCAATGTTATGTGTGAATGTAAACTCTTCGAGAACACTGTCCTCCAGAGTATCAGTTACTTCAACAAGTAGAAATAAACCAATGTTATGTGTGAATGTAAACTCTTCGAGAACACTGTCCTCCAGAGTATCAGTTACTTCAACAAGTAGAAATAAACCAATGTTATGTGTGAATATAAATTCTTCGAGAACACTGTCCTCCAGAGTATCAGTTACTTCAACAAGTAGAATTAAATCAGTTTTTTATGGGGATATAAAAATTCCGGAATGGACACGTCACTTGTTTATTAAACTTATTATTTTTTGTAGAATCCTCCATTCTCATCAGGAACTCAGAAAGGAGCACAAAGATTTGGAGGTATGAAAATGTTGAACATATCATTTCTTTATATATGTTCTTATTGTGACAGTTCTTATTATAAAAAGGCTGGGTTCTCTTAATCCATCTTACTCTATTATAGTTGTAAAGCACTACAATACGTAATCGACGTTGTTGTCCAGAAACTTCGTTTTCTGTGTATATCCATCTCAAAATTTTTCATCTTCGTGGTAATCAATTACAATATGAAACCTCTCTGTTACCATAGCAATACGAAATCTCTTTGGTTATCATAGCAGTATCAACCGATGGAGAAATGTAATGACAACATTACATTCAAGAAAGACAGAAGAAGTGGAGATAGAACATAAGAATGTACTTTTTTTTCCCCGATCTTTTTTTTTCTCTCTACAGGATCTAAAAATGTCACGTTGTTCTTCGTCGTGTTCGATAACATTCTCCTCGTGTTGTAGAAGTGTATCAGAAAATCTTAGTAATATAAAGGTTACTTGATACCGTTTCATAGAAGAGAAAGGTTTTCTTAATTATTTTGTTTTCAAAAATAAAAACGTTTCTCGATATTTAAAAAAAAATGCTTGTACACCAAAATGGCAGATATTATGAAAAAATATTGTATACCAATAATCACAACGCTGGGGGACAACTTTCTCACAGTTTGTATATCCCCACATAAGAGGAGGACTTCCGTAATTTTTTTTGTAACATGTAAACTTTTTCTGGATTTACATTCTACCAGTTTTCTTGGATATGAAAGGTAAATCTATTGGTTGGATTTCTAAGTAGTCTGAAACTCTGATTACATTCACATACACATTGGTTACTGAAGCGCACCAACAACAAAACTCGAAACCACTCTGTAAACAATAATCATATTGATATTCATGTATAGCCAGATTCACGACTTTTACCTTATATGCCAGAATCCTCTTTTTTTCTTCCTTTAAATATTTCATGGAGTAATGCTACTGCCTCAGACTTTTCTCAGTGTCAATCTGCATCTATGATCAAGTAATGAATAAAAAACAAACAAACAGCAAACGTACAACAAACCATCTGAAATTGTTTCTTCAGTTCTGGTTGAAACAGTAACTATGAACCCCAAAGCTTCTGTATAACATAAAAAAGACAAAAAAAGCTAAGTAAATTGATGCTATTTCAGATTCCGGATCTAAGAACCTCTGTCAAAAATGAAAAAAAAAACATCAATTTTGAAGAACTAGGCATATAAATCTATGAACTTAAAAAAACAACAACACATATTTGTACATTAGTCTGTGTTTTTAGAATATCTTAGTTTCGAACTGTACACGAACACCTGCTGCTATTTCGCTGTCGCCTCCTGCACTGCTATTTGTACTGACACCCCAATGGCTCAGCGGCACATTTCGATATCCGGGTTTCGATATCCGCGGTGGTCAGAGCTCAAGTAGCACATTCTGTAGAGTTGAGCTTGACAACAAGCTTATAATGGCCATATGAGGTGACTCGTGCCTAAACAGCTTGCTAGTTATTAGTCTACTATGAGGTTAATCAAAATCACCTTAATTAAAGGATGTACACAGTCCCCCAGTACATTAGTAGAAAGTTTATGGACTTACAACGCTAAAATCCAGGGTTAGATTCCCTGTGGTGGACAGAGCGCAGATACCCTATTATGTAGCTTTTCGCTAAAACGAGGGCTTTTAATAATATCCGTCATGAATAATATTCGTCATTTTTCTGTACGAAAACTTTTGATAATATCAGTCATTTTTATACAAGCACTTTTAATAACATAAATCATTTTGCAGTACAAACACTTTTCATAATATCAGCCATACTGGCATACAAACACTTTTCATAATATTAGCCATACTGGCATACAAACAGTTTTTAATACTATCAGCCATCTTGGTGTACAAGCACTTTTAATACTATCAGCCATCTTGGTGTACAAACACTTTTAATAATATCAGCCATCTTGGTGTATAAACACTTTTCATAATATCCATCTTGCTGTACGAAAATATAATAGCTTCACTAAAACACACTTCAGTTTATATTACATCGTGTGCCCACTGATTTTAATTACCAACTGTGATTTCAATGTGTATGCCACTCCAACTATGATTTTCAACAATAATTGTTGAAGTTTAAATAAGCTTAAATTATGCAGATCGTTAGGTTGCGCGTTGTTTAAAATTTGTAAGTTAAGCTTTGTTTGTTGGATTGGCAGCGAATCATGCAAAACTAAGCTGACAATATTTTGAGAATACGCAGGCGTACTCTCACAACATGGTCAACTAAGTTTTGGTTTCTAGGATTGACTTATCTCAATTTGTGATACCTTAATATGGGTTGAAACTGTTTGTTTGCTTCAGAATTTCGCTCAAAACTATTCAACGGTTATTTGCGCCAGACGTCCATAAATATGACTTGATGAACTAAAGAGAAGGCAGCCAGTCAACAGCACCAACTGCTAATTATTGGACTACTCTAAACAAATAGTGGGATTTCTCTATCACTCCTATAACGCACCCATGGCCCCAAAGTGCGGAGTGCAAGTTTTGTGGCAACAGGACGCGAACAATGGACCCTATGATTCACAACTCGGCACGCTAACCACTAGGCCACGCTTGGTTTTATCGAATGCAGCTAATATGACAACAGGCTATAAAATATATCTGGAGAAAAAGAAAAGGATTTGGATCTCATACTGAAACAATTATATAATTATATTGCATTTGAATTTCTTTGCGATTTTTAAACTTTGCACCCAGACAAGTTAAAATACTAGTACATTAGCATTACCGGTTGCAACAGTATATGAAGTTTCAACTTTTAGCTTTATTTTAAAAGCAATCATTTGTTTGTAGTTAAGCATAAAGCTACACAATGGGCTATCTGTGCTGTGCCTACTACAGGTATCGAAACCCGGTTTCTAGTGTATTCATTCCACAGGCTTACAACTGTGCCACTGTGGAGCAAAAGTGGTAATGAAACCAGATCCACTTGACATCAAAACGTGATGTTGCCTGGTTTGTTTGAGATCGTAAACTGCGTAAACGTTAAAATTATATAAATAAAGAAGTCAAAATTTGATTACTGTGAATACGGTTTAAGTAGGAAGATACAAATCACGTGAAAATGTAGGCTGTGTTTGTACGACTCAACTAAACGCTATCTGTCAACAAAGAGGAATGTGCAATACCGTTATTATATGCCAGTGATTTTTAAACTGGGAAACATGGAATGTATCTTAAAGGAGAGAAAATGTTCACAAAAATAAATTACGTTCATATCTATCTTTACCTGCCTTTATAACGTAAAGTACATTTTACTGCCCTGCTCCAATAAATAACCTCACCCATCTCACTAACAGTTAAACAATACCTCATAAAATGTACATTACCGTATACTAACATGCATGTCTGTTTGAACCTGTAGTGCACTATAATTTTTAACATTTAAGTGACAACTCCAGATCGGAGTTATTTTTATTTTACCAGTATATGTACGTGCGTGTATATGGATGGGGGAAGGCGTTAAGTACCATAGACAAAAGAAAAGGAGACGAGGCACTTTCTAAAAAAAGTTTAAAGTCACGGTTCTGTGGGATAATTCTGAATGTTACTTGACCTTTGACCCATGATGCAGTATTTGTTATTTATTTGTTTGATTGTTTATAAGTAAGCGCAAAGTTACACAATGGGCTATCTGTGCTTACCCATCACGGGTTTCAAAACCCGGTCTTTAGCGTAATATGCCACTGAGATGCCGGGGGGAGGCGTACTTGTTATTGAAGTTTCATTATTGGGTGCACTGAAAAATGTTTAACATCTTATAAATCCCTGAATGCTACCGTACTGACAGAAGTGATGTACAGGAAATAATCAGAAACCTTAGTGCTGTTGATAAGCATGTGCTTTCTATTGCACGAAAATATTGTACAATTACTTTTTATCTAGGAAACGTCTTCACTTTCAATCTCCGGTTTTCAACAAATTGGCATTATCTGTTCTAAAAAAATACATTGTTTTACGCTATAAACAATTCTTGATAGGGTTAGCATCATGGGAAAAATGAGGAATGACGGGAAGGAAGATATAACACCCCCTTTTAACCATTCAAATAGTACGCTCTTCTGTAGAAATTAGGTAGCTCAATCTATATATTGGATTAGAAACTTCGGTGGTTGTTCCCAAAATCTTCCAAATACATATTGATCCATTTGAACAAATGTGTACGCATTTTTCTGTGATCTGGCAGGCCAGAAGCATTTATTTTGACAGCTTTTTGATGGATGGGGCTACGCCCACTTCTGTTTCCGAGAATCTCCGAGTTCGAGAGCGTATATATATGTCTCTTGTTGTAGGAGTGTAACTTCAGTACCAGCATTGCCCGAAAAGTGAGAGCGAATATCGATCTCGCGCCTGTCTCACGTTCGTAAGTTCGGAAGCTTCCCAAACGAACAATTTGGCCAATAGCAACAAGAAAAACGTCGCTAATAAGAAAAGTTATGGTAAAGAGAAAATATCGATTTTTCAATAAATAAACTATATTTATTTTTGCTCACCAAAATAACAACAACAACAACATAAAAAGAACAAAGAAACATGAATCACAAAATATGCTGTTAATCCAGTTTACTAATTATCATTAAAAACGATATTATAAAAAGAGAGAGAGAGATAAGTTCAAAACAGCAGAGAAACGTCTTTTTATTTATCAAAACTTAATTGCATATGAGAGACAATAGAACTTAAAAATGCATATTGAATGTGAAAATTAACAATTATAGACACTCTCTGATCCGAACGTGGACATTCTTTTTATTAGTTCTGAAGTGGGATTGGTCAATAAGTATAAAATCTAAACGTGTGATCTACGGTAGTTATCACTGACAATGGGTTTATCATGGGTATCTATGGAAGTCAACCATGGCAATCTGGGTTGTTTTTACCAAAGATATCTGTGTAATCCCACACTTACAATACGTTTTTTTTTTATCATGGGTATCTATGAAAGTTCAACATCGCTATCCAGGTTGTTTTACCATGGATATCTGTGTAATACCACCCTAACAATACGTTTTTATCATGGGTATCTATGAAAGTTCAACATCGCTATCCAGGTTGTTTTACCATGGTGTCTGTTGTAGCTCACTCTGACAATACTTATTTTTTATATCATGAATATCTACAGAAGTCCCCCATGTCTAATTAGGGTTGTTTTAACCATGAGTACTGTTAGGATGGACTTACATAAATACCCATGGTAAAAGCAACTCGAATTGACTTGGTGGATTTTCTTAGATAGTCGTGATTAAAAAATATGTATTGTCAGAGTGAAATACCATAGATTATGGTAGTTCAATCTGACAATACGTTCTTTGCTTTTATCTATGGAAATCCATCATGACAATTCGAGTTGCTTTTACCATGAGTATCTATGCAAGTCCACCCTAACAATAATACGGCCTATTTTATTATATAACTATGTATGTAAGTCCACCATAACAATCCGGTTGTTTTACTGCAAATGTTTATGGAAGTCCATCATTAAATGCGTTTGTGTTTTTTTTTTTTACCATGGATGTCTATGGTAGTTTATTCTGACAATGAGTGTTGTTTTTGATACAGGATTTTGCTATTGTGACAGTGATTTCCAACACACAGGAAGGAAAGATGAAGACTTAAAATTAATTATGCAACAAAGGAATTAAAGAAGTAGTTAGAAAATTATGGAAATTATTTAAAAGGAAATAATAAAGAATAATATATATATAAATTAAATTGAAAAATTACAGGATTTCCAGAATAAACCAGTGGTAAAAACCTATAAATAAAACGTTAACTAATTCATTAGATAAATAATAGCCCCCCAGTGGCACAGCGGTATGTCTGCGGACTTACAACGCTAGAAACCGGGTTTCGATACCCGTGGTGAGAAGAGCACAGATAGCTCATTGTGTAGCTTTGTGCTTACCTTCAAACAAAGAAAGAAAGGTAAATGATAAAATACAACAAGATATTAAAGTAAGGAATTACAATGTTCAAGACAGAAATATTTCAGGTAGAAAACCTTAATAACAACAGCCTGCGAATTTAAACTTCATAAAACTTGTTTTGGTTTTAATAACGGATTTTCCGAAATAATACCGAAAAGAAAAAAAATAATGTCAAAGTGCAAGCACAAACAAATATTATCCAGAAATGACGGATAATGCCGCCTGTTAACCGTTTATATACTAGTGGTGTATTTCTCGTATGTTTTAGAACGATTTATAAGACTCTCACGTCGCGATTTGTCTAGACTCTAGAGAGATTTATAGCCAGTGGTTGTCAACATTTTAATATAACAAACTGTGACCCGATTTCAATGAAAATGATTCACTTATGTAAAAGTTCATATGACGGTTTGTGAAATATCTGTACGTTATGGAGAAAAATGGATATTATTACGCCTCCAGTCGTTAGTTAATTTTCCGTAAATTCGTTCTGACGAAAC
>NW_013667518.1:230877-232361 GCF_000517525.1 Limulus polyphemus
GGAATTAAATATATAAGTAATATGAAAAACTGAAGGAACTGTATATGTTAGTAATAATCGGATAAATAGTGTGAAAACTGATGGAACTGTATATCTTAGAATTAAATGTACAATTAGTAAAAAGAACTGATGGAAATGTGTATGTTGGAATTAAATAGATAAGTAATATGAAAAACTGAAGGAACTGTATATGTTAGTAATAATCGGATAAATAGTGTGAAAACTGATGGAATTGTATATGTTAGAATTAAATGGATATGTAGTGTGAAACTCATTGAACTGTATATATTAGAATAAAATGGATAAGTAGTATGAAAAACTGATGGAACTGTATATCTTAGAATTAAATGGATAAGTAATATGAAAAACTGATGGAAGTGTATATGTTAAACATAAATGGATAAGTAGTGTTAAAACTAATACAACTGTATATCTAAAAATTAAATGGATAAATATTGTGAAAAACTGATGGAACTATATATATTTTAGAATTAAATGGATAGGTATGGTGAAAAACTGATGGAACTATAAATATTAGAATTATATTGATAAGTAGTGTGAAAACTGATGGAACTGTATTTGTTAGAATTAAATGGATAAGTAGTGTTAAAACTAATGTAACCGTATATCTAAGAATTAACTGGATAATTAATGTGAAAAGCTGAAGGAACTATATATGTTAGAATTAAATGGATAGGTTTGGTGAAAAACTGATTGAACTTATATCTTAGATTTAAATGGATAAGTAGTATGAAAAACTGATGGAACTGTATATCTTAGAATTAAATGGATAAGTAGAAAGAAAAACTGATGGAACTGTATATATTAGAATTCAATTGATAAGTAGTGTGAAACTGTTGGAACTGTATGTGTTAGAATTAAATGGATAAGTAGTGTGAAATACTGATGGAACTATGTATATGTTAGAATTAAATGGATAGGTATGGTGAAAAACTGATGGAACTATAAATATTAGAATTAAATTGATAAGTAGTGTGAAAAACTGGTGGAACTGTGTATATTAGAATTAAAATTATAAGTAGATAGAATACCTGATGAAACTGTATATCTTAGAATTAAATGGATAAGTAGTGAGAAAAGTGATTGAATTGTATACGTTATAATTAAATGCATAAGTGGTAAGAAAAACCGATGAAACTGTATATCTTAGAATTAAATGGATAAGTATTGTGAAAAACTGATGGAACTGTAAATATCAGAATTAAATTAATAACTAGTGTGAAAAACTGATGGAGCCGTATGGGTTAGAATTAAATGGATAAGTGGTATGAAAAACTGATGAAACGTTATATCTTAGAATTAGCTTGATCAGTAGTGTGAAAAACTGATGGAACTGTTTATATTAGAATTAAAATTATATGTAGATAGAATACCTGATGAAACTGTATATCTTAGAATTAAATGGATAAGTAGTGTGAAAACTTATTGAATTGTATACGTTAGAATTAAATGCATAAGTCGTA
>NW_013667519.1:0-16119 GCF_000517525.1 Limulus polyphemus
CTATATAGTACTAAAACTCTGAGATTGTTTGCTTATTTTCTCAGTCAAAAATTCATTCACACTACCGTTCGCGCTCTTTACGAAACTTCTTACTTCACTTTTTTTGAAAAAGGAAATGATCTTTCCTTTTACTTCCGATGAACAATTAAATATATTTTCTTGAATTATTAATAACATGAATGGATTGAAATATTCAATTAAATTATCTCAAAATAAACCTTCATTTCGGTGCAATATTGAAATTAGCTTGAATTCTTCATAACCTCTGAATAGTGGATGGCCCAACGGGTCACGGTGGTCTAGTATTATATATGACACTATAATACATATATAAATATGTGTGTGTGTGTGTGTTCCTTGTGAAAGAGGGCTCCATATTTTAAGTATAGTCTGGACTCCTTCTAACCTGTAGACGGCTCTACCAAACAAAAATATGAATTATGGTGTTTTCATGGTTTGGTTTGTTATGAATTTTACGCAAAGCTACTCGAGAGCTATCTGCGCTAGCCGTCCTTAACTTAGCAATGATAGACTAAAGGGAAGGCAGCTAGTCAACATCACTCACCGCCAACTCTTGGGCTACTATTTTACCAATATATAGTGGGATTGGCCGTCACTTAATAACGCCTCCACGGCTGAAAGGACGAGTATGTTTGGTGACAAGGATTCGAAACCATATATTGCGAGTCCAGCACCCTAATCACCAGGACACAGTTGTTCGTGAAATTGGAATCTATTTTTGTACTACTAGACTTGATGAAGCAGCAATGGCAAAACGTTGTTTGGAAAAAAAAAGATTATTATCTGGAGAGTAAATCGTTTTGTTCTCTCATTTTGATGTCTAAATATCTCCAATATGTAATTCAAATTCTGAAGAAAAAAATGTTCTCTTGAAATTTTCGCATTTTATTTGCGTTCCTTTTCAACGATTAGGCAATTCCCTCATTTATATAATAAACTTGGGTGAGTTAACAAATAGTGCCTCGTCGTGGTTTATTCTGGTTATACTTAAAGTAGTTTAAAAGCAAAAAAAATAATAATAAATAAATAAATGTTTTAATCCATTCCCCATTCACAACGTATTTGGTAACTTTTATTTCATTAGTTATTTTATTTATTTAATTAACTTATTCATTTACCAATTTTTTTCTTTTTTGTACTTTTTCCTTGTACGTAGTCAGCGGTATTACTACACTTTTCTGATAACAATTTCATATACAGGTACCTTTTTGAAATAACTAAACTTGTACAAAAAAAACAACATATATCTGTTTCATAGATTCTTATCAAGAAATGTTTTTCTCTTTCTTTCTTTACACATCAGTACTGGAATTTGTGAACCCGCATTTAAAAACAACATATTGTTGCGTCATCGAGATCACATGACTACAATGACGCCACGTTTCTAGAACTATCCCGTATCTTGGCGAATGCTCTAGTATTTGCTAGATATAGGATAGTTTGGTATATATAAGAGGGGACAACGTGACGCGAGATTAAGGTAATGTGTGAATAGATAGTGAGTAATTGATCTGCAGTCAGAAGTATTATTGAGCACGTTCGTTGTTATAGCGTTTGTTTAGCGCGATTGTTGAAGTTGAGTGTATCGGTAAAGTTGTATTCGGAAAGAATAAACCAGTTTTATCAAGTAAAGACTTGTGTCGTTAAAGTTTCGTTGGAACGAAGTTACGGAAAAATCAATTAACAAACGGAGACGTAACAATATTGTTGCGTCAGCGGGTCACGTGACTGGTGTGGCGCCCTCTAGTTTCTAGAAATATCTTGTTCTTTCAGGAATGTTCTAGGTCTTACTAGATATAGGGTAGGCAGGTATATAAAAGAGGAGAGATTATTGTAATGTGTGTATAGATAGTGAGTAACTGAACTGCAGTCGGAAGTATTGTTGACGTTCGTTGATTAGCGTTTGTTTTAACGCGATTGTTGAAGTTGAGTGTATCGGTAAAGTTATATTCGGAAAGAATAAATCAGTTTTATTAAGACCAATTCATTTATTAATATAGCTTAAAGGTCAACATCATATCGAAGGTTGACCTCTTTCGTTCTAATGGTACCAAATTAAAATTTTGAGAAACGATCAAACTTGAGAAAAAATTCAAATAGAAAATCTTGACTCCAAGGCCTACATTTTTAAAGTGATGATGAAGAATTTTAACACGTTGTTTAATTTTTCATTGTATTGTTACGACAGCGGAAGTCACGCGACCCTGGGAGCATGCGCGCTGGAGTTTCTCGAAGGATCATGAATTTTTCTGGCAAGTATAGTTTGTTCCAGACGTCTTCTTTTTTAGTATATAAGCCCGGCAAATAAAGCCAGCGAAAAGGATAGAATTGCATGGATCGAAGAGATATGCAGATAGATTGAAGATAGAGATAATTGAGTCAAGGGAACAATAGGCACCGTAAGTAAAGTGTGTGAAGCAGACGACAGGCACAACTATAGAGCACTGGTAGCGGCTCTAGAACTCAGGTATGGAACTCAAAATCAGTCCGAAGTCTACAGGGCTAGGTTTAGGACGAGAGTCCATGCTAAAGGGGAGAGCCTGCAAGAGCTGGCACATTCTTGATGTAGTCATAATGTGGAGAATGAACTGAAAAGTAAAAAAATCTATAAAATTTAATATGATTTTCATAATTTTATACAAAAGTCATAAACGTTGACGTCATACTATTTTCCTGTTGATTAAAATCTAATACATATTGTTACAACAGCGGAAGTCACGTGAATCTGGGAGCATGCACGCTGGAGTTTCTCGAAGGATCATCAATTTGCCTGGCAACTCTAGTCTGATCGAGCTGCCCCCTTTTTTTAATATATAAGCCTGGCGAGAAAAACCAGCGGGGCAGATTGAAGAGATAGATAATTGAGTCAAGCAAACAGTAGGCACGGTAAGTAAAGTGCGTGTGAATCACTGTGATGTATAGCGTGTGTTATAAAAGTTGTTAAGTGTATTATAAAGAATATACTAGTTTTAATTAAGAAAGGACTTGTATCGCTGAAGTTCCTCGGAAAGAATTTA
The DNA here is from genome assembly GCF_000517525.1 of Limulus polyphemus. Taxonomy (NCBI): domain Eukaryota; kingdom Metazoa; phylum Arthropoda; class Merostomata; order Xiphosura; family Limulidae; genus Limulus; species Limulus polyphemus. Next base: position 3,039 of record NW_013667519.1, read on the forward strand.
TACGAAAAATTATCAGACGAGCAGATACATAACGGTATGCTTTTCTCGTCAAATTTGTTGGACAAGGCTCGACCAGAACAAATTTCATAAGACTATGGAGGAAATATCCAACAGGTTTTACTCAGTAAACATGAAAATACACAGACATATTGATTTGTTCTTAAGTTTTATGTCTTAAAAAGCAATAAGCCTAATATTCGTGATAAAACTATTTGCACTCTAGCATATATTTTTCTAGTAATAGAACTATCGATAGTATTGTCAATGCTGCCTGCCTGCATTTTCTGATCCGTTTTCATTCGGCTCGCATATTATTTTTAACCTAAAGTAATCTTATCAACGCATTGAAAAGTAGCAAACACAATATTTTTTAGAAGAATGTGCAGTAAATCCTTTTACATTTTCTGTGTTAGCTGTTGTGGAGAAACGTTTTCAGAATAAAAGCTACATTTTTCCTGTTTAAAGTAGACGAATGAAATAACCAGCGGAACATAACTTTTAAACTTATACTACACGTAGAATTATTTAAGTTTAAAATACGAAAGAAAAACTTGATTTATTATTATAGCACAGTTGTGTTTATAAATACATATAAAGTTTAGGATATTAATCATCGATATTAAGTGATTTATAACATTTACATGCGGTAAATTCACGAGGACGTTCACTCATGGCACCATTCTTACTATATATTTCAAATTCGTGGTTTCAGTTTCTGAAATTCCAGCATAGTTTTGAGTGTCAACCAGAGTAGATGATGGGACACTGTATAAGCCATACTATGGAACGTACAGTACCAAATTTAACGGCATCTGAGTGCAGTGATATTCATAAGGACATAAAAACTGAATACTACACAATGAGAGAGACCAAATCAGAGTCTTTTTTCGAAATTCATCTTAACGATAAACTTCCACTTCACTCTTGTTCCGAAACTATTTCTAGTAGCAGTACTAGTTTTCTTGATTCTCGAGCCAATGCCTCAGAACAGTCATCAATGCTTCAAAATTCTAAGGTACAATCGAAGTTAAAAAGTAATTACCATAATTTTGTACTGAGTATGCCGAGTACATACTACACTGGATCATTAAATAATTCTGAAAATTCTACAGCTTCCAGAATTAAAACTAAAAGACACTTTTTAAAGTGGACATCACTCACAGGTTTGCTGTCGGTCCAACGGCGTTGGAGAAATCCTGACATTAATAGGGGCGATATTGTAAAAAAGAATGTAGCCTACCGATGACAAATGTGTTGTATTTTGAAACTAAAATTAACAAACAAGTTTATAAGGTAGGCTTATTAATCTGAAATTCAGCCCCAAAGTCTTGTTTATATAATACTTAACTGTATCTTGTTGAAATGTCAATGAAATTTGTCGTTAAATAGATAAACATTGAGGTAGACATAATTCATTATGTTAAAAAATCAATTTTAAGTAGGCCTAATACTTCGAGTTAGTTTTTAGACTAATAATTATTAAAGTACCAGTACGTAATACTCATTCTATGTAAAAATATCATACTGTTAGGCCTATAATTTACTTAAACCTTTACTTCAAAAGTAATACTAAATTAACCAAAACTAAACTGGAATCAGCATCACGCAGCCTCATTAAATGTTACCTAAATGTTGCAAGTCAGCCTAAGATTAATTAATTTAGGCCAAATTAAGTTAGTAAAGTTACTAATGTAGCCTCGATTGTAGAAACCTAAAGCATTACAGGCTCTTATGATTTACTGTACTTTTGTAAAGAATGTCTAAAACTTTGTATTTTTTTTTTGGTGGGAAAATTTTGCCACTTGAAAGATACTAAAATTGTAAAAAAAAAAAAGAAAAAAAGAAAGGTGCTATGAGATTAAATATGAACCAATTTTGCATGAAACATAACTTCATTAATTGCATGGCTGGTCACATAAAATCCAAAACATCCAATGAAAATTCAACAAATCGTCATTCTGTTGTAACACTGCATAAGAAGCTAGACTAAAATCAGCATAAATATGTAAATTTTATTATAGTAAAATACTGGACTGTCTACACGCTGAGTAGTTATTAATTGTTAAATTATATTACTAATTTAAACAATTTTGTACAACAGTATTATATTAGCTATTTCAATCATTGGCTAAACATACGTACATATATGCACTACCAAAATAACATGTTAGAATGTTCCATTCTTCTGTGGCAATAAGGCTTCGGATTTTCAATTACAAAGTATCAACAAAAGCTATTACATGCGACCATTTCAAGCCAAAAAATTCTAATGTTCATCAGAAGAATGTATATTATGTAGAAAACGTTAAATAACATATGGAGCTGCGCTATAACAATATAAACAAAATTATTTTAGATCACAAAAATATGGGGTTCACCTACATGCGTGCACTATTTATTAGCAGCACATCTCTTCAATATCTAAAACCCTGTAAAATATTTCTGATATAATTCACATTTTCCTCGGGTATAATTTTAAATATATCTTCCCAGAAAATATTTTATCTTTAACTATTCGTCATCTCCATCCTGACAATGGCACCCTATATTTTTCTACAGAGGTAACCATTGCAGGAAATTTGGAACCTTCATAATCAACCATAACAAACTATCCAGCAGCGACATTCCATTTCATATTTGTTTACTGCTGATGGTGTAGCATGTCCTACTGCTGAGTCACCCTGATCAGCTTCATCTGCAGAACCGCATCCTGAACCCAGGCTCCCAATTTCATTTTCTGACACTTCATTAAGTTCGTCCTTTAATTCACTCTATGCTCTACTATCTCCTTCTTCAGTCTGGGTTTGATTTCCATTTTCACTGTGGGATTCCATTCTTGGTGGTCCTGGATCTGGGTTTTTCAGCTGGGTCAGATCTTCATAGCCAATATTCTTTCCTGGGGGAACATTTATTTTCTTTGGTCGTCATCGGTCGCGACTCTCATCATCATCAACTCCTATAATTGTCCTCAACATGCCAAGAACAGCATCTGGCACACTATTACTTACATTTTCCATATCTTCCTGGGTGTTGGCTGAAAATGTATCCTGCAACCTCTGCAAAACCTGTGGTGGAGCTAGAGGGAAGATGAACAACTTCTTAAATCCAGTCTGCAAGTTTGTACTTGTCTCAGTGTCATTAGGGATACAAAAAAAACAAAAAACATACAGTTTCTTCAGCAGTGATGGAAATACATCTTTGTTCAGGGTTTTGCATTCTTATCGCCATTTGCTTTCTAATCATCCATGGTTTTTCTCCAACACTGTTTCAAGGGTTTGTAAAATGCAACGTCAAGTGGTTGCATCGTATGAGTTGCATTGGATGGCAAACAAAAAAAGGAGATATTACTCTAATCAGCAAGCCTCTAAATATTTTCTGTAAAGGAGCTACTCAAATTATCTCCAATAACTACTTCTTTCCCAGGCAAACCTTTCACATGAAATAGAAAAACTTTGGAACTCGTCTGTGAAATAGCAAGTATCAAACCAGCTGCTCCGACTCCTATTATATATCGGGTTCCTTTAGGTCTTCCTTCAGGCCATATTATTTATAGGTTTTCCATTTTATAAACCACTTAACTTGGTATCATTTCACCTGGTGCAGATCCTTAAAACATCACTGAAATGGATGATTTACAACTATCTCTAATTCTTTCTACATACTTTACTCCACGTTTAAAAATGCATTTCTTGACCCCAGGGTCATAACACAAATTGTATTCATCATATTTGAAGATTTTCTGCGGGGACACTTCCTTCGGTGTCTCTTCTAGGTGCTCAAAGTACTTCCTGACTTCTTCAGCACTAACATTTGTCCGTGATATTTGAATGTTCTGACATGTCATGCAATTTCATCTTTATGTTTATCCATAAAAGGCATTTCCCGTTCAGGTGATGGAAAGTTGCTGGAAAACTGCTCTACGACCTGTGCGTTTAGATAGTTGATCATAGTTCTTTGCCATAAATCTTATACCAAATGTATCAAAGGGGAATCCCCAATCTGCCGCAACTCGTATATGATCTACGAATGACTGCCCCTCTGCTTCAGTGAAGACTGTTTGATGTCCCGTTTTCCGTCATGTATTTGTTCAATTCGTGACTTTGCGTTCCAAGGGGAACTTGTACTATTTGCTGGCTTTTCAAAGGAACATTTTCTTCGTTTTTATCTGATCAAGAGCCTTTTTTTACATCTTCGTTCTTGTGGTGACGAAAATAAAACCGCTGTTTGTAGTGTCTGGTCATTTTGACAGATGTGACTTCTTTCACTGGGTATATATGATTGTTGGTACGAATTACATACGAGATGACCTGAAATTCAAAACGTCTCAAACTAGGTAACCCTAAACACATATGTATACAAAATGATGAGGTATTTGGTCAGTTGAGCCTCAAATACAATATTAAGATAAATTAATCCTGAGTTTGTGGTTACATTGAATGTCTGAGGTTACTGTTCAAAGTAACCTCAGACAGCCCTATTATCTACATACATTTCACATAGCTTGCTAAATTATAAAGTCATCCAACAAGCAGGTTCAGTTATCTTTCTCAGTCCGTGTGTACGTAATATAATTTACACTTAAGCTAAATTTATTGGTTTGATTACCATGAAAACGTGATTATCATGTGTTGATGACGGCCATGTTTGACAATTTGCTGCGGACCTAATTTCTTTCTCAGAAATATTTTATCATCAAAATTCATCTATAAAATAGTAAGAATAAAGATTTTAAGGTAAATAAAAATTGTTTTAACGCATTGCTGAATTATTATGGCTGGTTAAAATAATCAAAATCTTTTTCACAAAGAGTGTTCAAAGTAACCTCAGATTACGGTAGTATTTTTTACGACCTTATTTCTAGTGGAAGCTACTATTTATGATGTCAACAAAGTTAAAGTCTGAATACTAGTTTGAGTCTGATGTTGAACTTTCTTTTTTGAAAGAGACTTAACACACTAAACATCCATATAAAAATATTGATTATTTATCCCTCTTTACAATTTTGATCATAACTTTTCAATCTTATTCAAGCACTTTATCCAACCTTATTAGCCTATGTTTCAAACTTATGGCTTGAAATTCTCCTTAAGCCAAAATTACTTTCAAAACTATTTTTTACCAATAGTACCTTTGTGAGCTAGGAAATAAAAAAATGATAATGGCGACCATGTTCGTTTTTCTGATTGTCAATGATAGTATATCAAACATTTGTTATAGGATTCACGTTAGACTACAGATTTTTCATATCTCTCATAATTTATTTATTACGGATTTCGAATCATTTACATAGAGCATTTCAGATCTACTCCTTTCTTTCCCCCCACAATTTATTCCCAGGAGGCTTTTCGTTGAATATCGGCGCTTGTCCAATGGGTTGAAAGAGAAGAGACAAAAATTTACATGAAACGGTACTTACATATGCAGTACGCAAAATTTAGAGATACTGTTATTTAGATAACAAGGTGATGAACATGTGGGAATAAGCCTAATATACCACTTCTGAGATTGAGCGTAACTTGACACACAAAAATAAATGAATAACGAATAATTTCAGTGATATCGGTTGTGCGAAATTCAGATAAACTATTTCACAGTGCTTGCATGCAATGGATGACTCTCTTTTTAATGATATGGGACATTACCAAAAAAACAAAAAAAAAAACAGACCATCTCTCATTTATGTAAGTTGCCACTGTAGTCAAAAATCGTAGATAATAAGCTTAGCGATAGTTATTAATATACGATATACAGTATTCTAAAAAGAGACTGGAATATATTTTTCATAATCTAAAAGGAGTAAATTGAACTCGATGAATGATCGTGTTAAAAAGTCTATATTATTTCTAGAATATTTTCTGTAACAACATAATGTCAGGTACGGTTTTTGTGTGAAATGTTGTAATGGAGAAGTTTGGTTAGGAAGTCTTTCCCTATCTCCGATAGTTCCTGTTCCGCTACCGTGTAGCATACATTTTTTCTGATCCTCTCGAGAAAAGTCTACATCGATAACACTTCCAAACAACTGATATTCTCAAACCATCTGTCACAACTCTATTTACCGCAATGTATGTTTAAAAAGTTACAACTAACGACGCTGCTTATTATAGATAAAGGTTTGGAAGATGTTCCACACACGTGAACATGTATGTGAAACACAAAATATGTGCTTAATCACAAACACTTTTCACCTTCACAGGAAAACAGCGTAATACTCCTTTAGTTTAGAATAACAAATAGAAGTAAATATGATAAGAGTACAATGTTCTTCAATTAAGCAGTGAATCCTAGAGAATCCATGATACCCAACCATGGTCTAGCGAAAATAAGATGTATAAAATAACCATTATAGCATGTAACCTTAGCTCAAGGCATTGATTAATGTAATTTAACAAACTGAAAAACATCAGCACAATGTTGTTGTTTTTTTTAAATGTACCTGAATATAGTAAATATACTTTCCTCTCTAGTTGTAAAAGGGTAAAACATAGCCATTATTAACTGCTATAGGTAAAATATAAGGTGAATATAATATGCAAAACCTGCTAACTGGTAGAATAACAAAACTGAACCATCCCAGGATAAAAAGACTATGTGCAAGTTAAGAAATACTGAACAAAATTAGTATGATACATTAAACTAATTAAACATTTCTGATTCTTGGTGAATAAAACAAACCTAAAAACTATTGGTATTTTATATATATATTAACAGTGGAGAACAAGCTACACTTGTTGGGTGTTGGTAAATACAATCAATACTGCACCTACAAAAACTAATTCCTATCATATAAATGTAATGAAACTTGTTTGTCTGCTGAATTTTTCAAAAAAGTTACATGAGGGCTATTTGTGCTTGCATCTCTAATTTTAAAGTGAAAGACTCCGGGGAAGGCAGCTACTCAACACTACACACCTCTGTTGGGTTAGTTTTGTCAGACCAAACAGTGGGGTTTGACCATCACTCTTATAATGTACACACAGCCCCAATGCCAGAGCATAATTTATTTTGGTAGCAACAGGATGCAAACCACAGAACTTAGCTCCAAAGTCCAGTACACTAACCACCAAAAGGTAGTGAAGTGTGCATGTATTTTACACCAACATATATACATAGGAAAACAGTTATGAGAGAAAAATAAAACCTGTCATGGGCTTGTTAAGATTTCAGTTTTTAAATATTACCAGCCTAATTGTGATATTTCATGAAACATACATAAATATAATATTACTGAAAGTTTTTAATTTACCTCCCTTCTTAGTACAGAATTTCTAGTTTCTTTTACTTTATTATATGTTGAGCATGCTCTTGCTCAAACTAATGAGTTATTTGAATAGAGAAATTTGTAGCAAAGACTTAATAAAAATGAGCAATTTATGTGTTGAACTTAGTTTTATTTACTTCTGTATTAAACGATCTCAGAAGAAATCAAATCCCTGGACCATCTTAAGACATTAAGTTAACCTACTCAAATGAATTTGCTATTAAATAAATGGATAGCAGCTGGTATGGTCCATGGTAACTTCATATAAATTGCCACAAACCTTGTGACAGTGAGCTAGTATAACACCATAACAACTATGTACTATGTTTTCAAGAGATCTAATGAAATATTCTGTAAATAGCAATCTGTCTTTGGTACTGAGTGTATACAAATTAAAGAACAATACTTGGACCTGAGGTGAAAGTCCCATCATGACATATTTTTAAGTTTTAAATACAGATAACTTTACATTAAAATAAGCAAAATTCTAAAGAAAATAACAAGTCTGAATTCTGTACAATGTTTATCTTTAATTTTTCATCCAAAATGTACACAGCTTCAGATATAGTTGTATTTAATATTTAAAAAACACCTCTTTATGAAATTTACCTTGTTTTAACTTCTTTATACAAGTATCAGTTACTTTTACTATTTATAAACTAAATATAAGATGACAAAACAAATCTGGGTATCAACAGCACTGATGTTTTCACATTCAAATTTAGGCATTGATGTGCAATGCTGTAACAAACAATACAAAGTTCAGTTCTCATTAGCTTTGTACTTAGTTATATTAATGGTTACTGTAATGTGAAAGAATACTTACAATACATCTCAAGATGAAAGATGTAAGACTTTATACTAATGAAACATTACTAGTTTTATTAATTACTGACATTTCATACCCCCTTCCTCCAATCAGTCACACTTAAGTAATGTATGTGGCTACCAGAGAACCTGAATACATTTTCTGTAATGTGACTATTATGCAAAGTATTTATATATTTTGAAATAACAATTAATACAGTAAATAACTGCTGAAATCTGACACAATTTTTAAAAATGTTCATTTTTGAGCAGTGAATTTTCACAGATGTCAATTAAAATATTTTAATGAAATCATTTATACTTAAAACATTTGTTAAGATTAGCTGAAATGGTGTTAAATTTGTAATATTAATATCAAAACCTTTTGAATATCTAACTTAATTACATGGAGTGTAAGTGCAACTGATCTATACATAGTCATCATGTGGTAGCATAATGTTATTAAAGTTAGTACCATATTTGTGAAATGTGAAGTAAAGTTAGTATTTATAAAATAATTTAAATGCCATTTAATCAGTAAAACAGAGTAAAGAAGCCCAGTTGTGTAAAATCAAATTGTGATGCAAATAGTATACACAAATAGCGAATCATACATTTAGTCACATAAAACATGCAACTATAAAAAAAAAATTGGTATTATAGCTCATTTTGTCCATTAAGTAATTCACACACCATCATCAAACACTTTGATGTTTTGAAAATTAATCTGTTTTTGTTTTCATACCTAGATTATGTAAACTTCACAGAAAGGTTAAAACCACCACTACTTGTATTACTGTTTATTCCCTCCAATAAATCTAAGTAACTTTGATGTTGGTGACAATATGTAAGCTAACAAAATCACTAGCTTTTGTAAGTGCAATACAGTAAGTTGTTGTACAACTTCATAGATATCCTCAGTATATTACTATAATTTATGATACTAAAAGAATTAACCCACTGTAGGGCAAATTCCTGACTTGCAGACTATCCTGTTTCAATACAAACAAGATATGTCTATTTATTTGTAACTACATTCTTAGGCTTAAGTTCTACACAGAGCTACATTTATAATGTAAACTGCTGTTAGCAGAAAGATCAGTTATCTTTAAGCCTAATGCATACAGTTTATAATTATATTTTTTTTTTCACCAGTGAAGTCGTTTTACTGATAAATGTGTAATTATACTCTCATTTCTTTTCAAAGTATAGTGTTTAGTTAGTTCACTAGAAAAAAAAAATAATTTTTGCTTGACAATCTCTACAGTTAACCAGCAAGACAAAACAAAATATTTTAAATTCTTTCTACAAAAGCCAAATTTTTTAAATTAGCTAAATTACATATATATTTTTATTATACACCTAATGTCTGAATTTCTACTAACACTCCCAGGGATCCAGTTCAAACATCTATTAGAGCAGTTTACAATCATACAATTCCTTAACTGCAAGGAACTTTAGTTTTTTATTCAAAAATAATAAAAAAGAGAAATTTGTAGTACTAATTTTCTTTAACATTCAATTGAATTTCATGTAAGGGATACAATTGGTCAACTCTCTATTATTCTACATGGATATGTACAACATCAAATTAACTTCAGAAATCATGCTGTTCTTCACCGAAGTTTCTACAGTTAAATATGCAAATAAAAAAATTACTTCACATGAAATCCCAATTAAAATTTTCTTTTAAATTTATGAAAGAGAAAAATAAGTGAGAGATGTGATGGAGAGTCTGCATCTTCCTTTGCAAAGCACCATCTTCTGTTAAATGAAACCACTTTTGGACATCATTATCACGTAACTTCTGAACAAAATAAAACTTAACTGTCAAATAGTAATGTATCTGGTATGCTGCATCAGAAATGAAAACTTGGCATGGTAGGAGGGGGAGGGGGGGAGTTTGGAATGATAGGTGTTTTTAATAGTTTGTATTTGTAGCACTGATGGCGATGATCAGCTCATACTTATTTCTCAGTTTTAAACAAACTTGTCATTCATTCTTGTCACTTGTTACCCATCAAATGGCTGAGATTACCTGAGGCAGCACCCTGAAGTTGTCTCATCATATTTTGAAGTCCTGACATACCACCTGGTGTTAAAAAAACAAAATAATTAAGAAGGTTTTAAAGATATGTCTTTCAAAGAGAATAAACTATCACTTTTTTACACCTCTAATTCATATTTTAGAATTTATATTCTTAACAAAATATAATCATAAATGATAAAATTTACACTAAACATTAAACTTATTTGCTTAGAAAAACAAAAAACTTTAGAAATTATGTGGAGATAAGATTAATCTATTCATAGTCAGCAAGGTCAGAGTATGAGCTATAATAGTACGTCTTTCTTAATTTCATTGTGAGAAAAATACTTCACAATCAAAAATGACTTACTATGTTTCTGAAAATCAAAGGTTCTAAATCCTTCAGCAAATACAAACACTACAAACTAGAGCATTCAAGAATGAAGCCCATAAAGCAAATTATCAATTCAATCTGAGAAATGCTGCAAAAGTTTTATTTTTTAATTATAAATACCTTTGTGAAGGTAACGGTTAAAATTTTTCAATAAAATCAGTTGGAAGCACAATATTACATAACCTTTTGGTAAAATTAATGTCTTAGTTACAAAATTACAACAATACAATATAGGGCAAATAAATAAATAAATATAGCTTTACGTACATAAAGTGTACATATAATGGTATAATGTAAGAATATTAATAAAATATAAAGTTAAAAAGCATAAAAAGGTTTCTTTTAAATTTTACTTAAGTCAGTCAAATACAACAAAGTAATTTGGCTTAGTAAACTAGATGTGAGAAGTAACTAATACACGTCATATGATCAGGTTTATTTAACCCTATGTGCACAGATGGAGGTCAATATGCACATGCAATTATTTTTTCACAAAGTCTCATTAAAAATGGTATTATGTACTTGATAGAGTTATCAACTATTCTTTTTACCCTACATTAATGAATTAGCAACAGTTCATGGTAGAGGAAATACCATATATAGAGGAATATTGGAAGAAACTGTAGATATGCATTTCAGAAGCTCTAGAAGTTGTGCAAATACAACATGCAAACTGTACAATGGATAAAAGTATTCTTATTTTTCACATGAACATCACTTTGCATTCTGACTTGCAAGAGTCTGAGTAACGCTGACATTGTCAATTCATAGACATATCTTGAGTACAAATACTTTTGTAACACACCTGATTTCTAATAAAAGCTTACTACATTTTGTGCAGATACATGAAGTAGATTTGAAATTAAAGTCAATATTTCTTCTCCAATATGGGGTTAGTTCAATGGAGCAGCCACATGCCAATTTGGTTAAGCAAAGTTAAGACTGCCATGAAATGCATGAGTAAAGAACAAAGCAAGTCCTAATGTAATGAAAGTCACTTGAGCAAAACACTGACCACATAATTCTTTTCCCTGACATTGGTTTTAACTATTTCTTTGTATTTTCAGATTTTATCATGCTGCAATTTCATTTGTTTTTTTAACATAATTACAACTTGTTTTAATTAAATAATTTATTTTCTTCCATTAGCAAAAGATTTACTACTTTCCAAACCAGTTCAATTTATTTTTGTGGCTTCTATCAAGTTATCAAAATTTAACAGGCCTATCTGAAAATTTCTAATATCAAAACTTATGCCATTGTTCACACCATCTAATGAGTTGGAATAACCCAAGTCTTAATGGCAGAAAATTAGAAGTATTTACACGTACTAATTAAACAATCCCTTGTACATATTTACAGATATACTTAACATTGTAATATAGTTAACAATGTAGAAAAATTAACCTGTTAATTATCAATTTACTCATTTCCAGACTCTTCTGTTTCAATATAAATGAAATAAAGGGCAGGTTTATTAGAAATGTGATATACTCAGAACTAACTAAATTTGCAAGCTAAACATATATACTGGTGTTACTTTAAAACTAAGTGAACTGAGAACCTAATGCAGAAAAAGTTGACAACTGAAGTAAATATTCAATTCTTAATTTGTCTTATTATTATTCACAGAAATGAGGATTCAAACAGTTTCACATAAAAAGGAAAAAAAAACTGCTGTACTATTTCCATTATAGTTAACCAGCAAATTCTACTTTTTATTACCAAACAAATTAAAATCATTATATGAAACACTGGATGGTCATACTAACAAGGTTAAACTCCATATATTCAGTGTCTAAGCTTTATGAATTTAACTAAACACATTTCAGTACTTCCATTAGCAACCATTAAGAATTTCATCAGCTAAGAACACTTTCTATGTGTAGGTCTAACTATAAAAAAGTTCACTAAAGTACAGAAAAACCCAGCAATACTAAAGAGGGGGATTTACTAAACTACAGTCAATCCAGTAGTACTGGAGAAGGGGGATTCACTAAACTACAGTAAATCCAGCAGTACTGGAGAAGGGGGATTCACTATACTACTTATATTCCACTGGAAAAGGGAATGAATGAAGATCAAATTTATGTAAAAATTCACAAAGTACCAAAAAAATTTAACAAAAAACTGCAATCAGATATTTTTAATCATAAAAGAAATAAAAAAGACTTAAACTATTGTTTAAAAAACTGAAAATCTAATAGCTATTTCACATATTCTACATATTGTTACATACCTTTAGAATGGCTTTATTGTAATACAGATTATTTAGGTCTATTGTTAAATTTACTTTTATTATCTTACCCATTTGTTGCAAAACCTTAGGATCAATCATCTTGGCCATATGTTGGTTCAGTTTTGCCATCTGTGCTGGATTCACATTCTTTCCCATATCACCACCTAAGAAAGAGGATATTATTACACTTTTAAAAACAACATAATCCGTAATATTTGTAATCTTCAAAATAAATCTATAGATGTTCACTTTAATTTACCTCTTCACCAAAAATTAATGCTTTTTATTCAATTATCAACATTAACACTTTATCATCTCCACCTGTCTACTTATGCATGCTAGACATCATAT
>NW_013667519.1:16179-17870 GCF_000517525.1 Limulus polyphemus
GATAATGTCTGTGGTAATAACACCCAAATGCGTTGGGGATATCCCATCTATCAGACAAAATCCATACGCCAATGTCAATCTAGTCAGCCATCATGAAAAATAATTTAAAAAAATCAATCAAATAAGGTTACGAAGCTGAGTGCTTACACCCACAACATCCCAGGTTCTACTGCCTTTCACTGTCTATAGCCAGTTGTGGGAAGGCAGTTACCCTTAAATTTCTTAAAGTAAAAATGAGTTCAAATAAAGCCACCATAATATTTCAACTAATTAAGCTAATTATACACACTATATTATATATAACTATATAAAAACACTATATTATACACAACTATATATATACACACACACATTATATTATCCATTACTATACATGGATATATATATATATATATCACTCACACACACACACACCATTTAAAGTGCCTTGTGCATGATCTGTTGTGGGCAAAACATTGATACGGTAATGGGAAAACCCTTCCATAGATGATAAGTAGTTAAAACTATCATTCAGCTTGATAAAACAGTTTCCTCACACCCAAAATCAATACTACAACTTATCATAGGATATGTGAATTAATGTGTGTTCAAAGTTGTTTACAAAATAGCTTTTTTTTGTTTTTCTCCCAATCATTAGCATTACAGTTTACCATACAGTGTGGCAACTTGTAATACATTTTTATTCTGGATAATGTATCAAACTTCATCCACTTGCAATAGTTTCAAGAAAATATTTCAAGCTACAGCACTAGCACAGATCATCACCAGGATCTGATGACAGCACAGAACTAGAAATTAAGAACTTCAAGAAGTAGTCCATATGAAGTTATTGTGAAAAGAAAACAAATCAGCTTAAAAACTGACAAATCCATATTGTTTGAGAAAATTTTGTTAAATAAATGTTCCTTTACCATGACTAGAATAGTAAGTATTAGTGAGGTTTCTAAATTTTGTTATTATATTTATCAACATGTTTATTTGTATGTAATGATATGTTTAATAAATGGATAAAGTTGTTTCTGGAGAAAAAAATCATTTTTTTTACTTGCAACAACTGCAGCCATTATAATTAAATGCAACCACGTGATAATGTTGACAGATAGGCCTGGAATTTTTTATCTTAAAATTAAACAATGTTAAAAATGTTTATTGCTGTTCTAAAACACACAGGGACTATTTATGACCTGAAAATCTCTGAGTACGTAGCATTCACAACTTGGATTGGAAACAATCACATGACATTTTAACTCATCCACTGTGGTTGGTATATATATGGTCTCTAATGTTTTTTCCTGTTCACTGCATCAATCCATCAGTCAATGCTATCTAGTAAACTTATAAAATAATTTGGATTTTCCCTAATATTGGAAGCACCTACTGCCAACAGAAACAAGATGTTGTCATAGGCGTCTCTGACATCTTGAAGGAAACTGACACATAGAAGGCAGAAATAACTGACTTACTGTATGTCAACATATAGTAGAATGTCAATGGATAACATTAACACAAAAATTTTTGATCCAGCACCTCACATAGGAAGTTTAAAATCAGGAATCCATGTGTACCAGCTGCAGTGAATTGGTTAAAACATTTGTCAAACAAAAAAAAAAAATACCCTAGTTATTGCATTTATTTATTTATTACCAAACAAATTAAAATCATTATATGAAACACTGGATGGTCATACTAAC
>NW_013667519.1:17881-31753 GCF_000517525.1 Limulus polyphemus
CAGCACCCCACATAGGAAGTTTAAGATCAGGAATCCATGTGTACCAGCTGCAGGGAATTGGTTAAAACATTTGTCAACAAAAAAAAAAAAAAATCCCTAGTTATTGCATTTATTTACAATTCTCTTTAAAATATACTTAATGTATGATGTGTAACATTGAATATCTTTAGGTCAAAGCGACATGGCTACTGAAGTTAGGAAAGTAAATCCCTAGAAAATTATAAAGGTAAACCTGTAAGCTAATTTTGCATTAAAATTCACTGGCTTGTTCTTAACTGGAAGGTCAAAACTGGAAGGTCAAAGTACTGTCTTCAAATTACTGTAGGTGGATGAAGCTCATTATACTATACAAAATGAACTTCTTTTAAACAATATTAGTATAGTTTGTTTAGCTCCCATTACTATCACAGCTTACCAAAGGATTTGGTGGCCATTTTGTATATACTTTCCAGACAGAGCTAAAGGTCTAAAGCAAATGATTACTTTTTGTTTACAACAAAACAGTCTAAAATGAACACTACATATTATGTGAGACGGGTATTAAGAATTATAGAACTTCTAGATTTATACATTACCTTTAAAAAGGCCTTTGATGCCTCCCATCTTCTTCACCATAGCAGCAAATTTTGTGTATTGGGATAAGAGTTCCTGCACTTCTCGTGATGTAACACCAGCACCTCGTGCCACCCGAGTCACCCGTCCAGACTGCCTGGAAAATAACTTGGCTCCTTCTCTGTGGTCTAGTTCTGAAAAATAAGTTTGTTGAATATTAATGAACAGGATGCTACTGTTCAACATAGCCCAGATTTCTGTCCAGGTTTTTTTTCCCCAATTTACAGGATAAACATAGACATATCACAAATAATTTGTAGACAAACTATTTAAAAACAAATATAGAATATCCAGCATAGCTTTAAAATGGCAAGAAATATTTCAAACACTGCTTGTAAAAAAAAACTCAAAAACAATCATTCCTCTTTAAGATGTGAAAATATTTAATACAAATAAAACTTTATAAAAAGTACTATAATAATTAAGAACATAATAAATATTGAAATATAATAAAATAATACATTTTGAAATATACATAACAAGACAAATGGTAGTGTGTCTTGTGGCCAAAAAATAACGTGCAGGACACACTGTGTATTATCAACAGGAGTGATAGTCTAGCGATTTTCCACATTTTGTACCTTGGACTGTGGTAATCCAAACAATCACATATTTTCAGTGGATGTGCTCTACTGGATTCTTACTTCACATACCAAATTTCAAGGCAATCAATTAAAAAATACCCCAGATATAACATCTCCAATTTTGACTGAGTTTCTTCTTTTTTTTCTTCAAACTAAAAGTACAGAAACTTTAGAAACTGGTAGCTGCACTTATAGCATTTATAAGTATTTTACAGCAAATATTCATTCGTTTGTTAGCTAGGCCGCATATTTTGTTTTACCCACCAGCATGCCCCAAGTTGGAACAAAAACTGCCATGGGGACATATATATGGAGCATACTATCTACCCTTAGTTTCAGCTCTGAAAAGTTTAATGTCAAGTAAATGCTCTGAGAAGTAGGTATGCAATAAAAATCAATAATTTTATAATGAATTGTGAGCAATCAGGAACGTTGCATGTTAATTTGCCAGTTTTGAAAGAAATGTCCAACTAATAATTTTACTTAAAGCTTTTTATAATCTAGAACATAATCATTTGTGAAATACTTCATGAAATCATCTCTAAAAAATTCACATTAATATGAC
This sequence comes from Limulus polyphemus, assembly GCF_000517525.1. Lineage (NCBI taxonomy): Eukaryota > Metazoa > Arthropoda > Merostomata > Xiphosura > Limulidae > Limulus > Limulus polyphemus. The sequence goes on from NW_013667519.1 coordinate 19,643, forward strand.
AAGTAATAAGTCAGATACAAACAATCATTTAACACTCATGTGTCTGTGTGTTATGCACAACTGTGACAGTGAAGGCATTAAGCAAAAGTCATTTAAGAAAACAAATTACTGGCTAATCAACTACTGATCTAAATTTAATAATAAACCAGCTAACAGTCCTAATGCTCATGAATAAGAGGCATGATATATGACAGAAAGAATTGAATTGAAATGTAATTTTTGACAGGGAAAAATAATAAGTCATACTTACTAACACTCTTTGTTACTCTTTAGAATATATTATGTTATACCGTTAAGAATTTTAATGGTATAAATGTTACGCTATGAAAATAAAAGTACCATGAACTCACAATACATTTATTGTATATTTCGTAATGTTTGTTCATTTAGCATTTCTCATTCCAAACATTATAAAAGTAACAAACAGATATGTTTATTTGTTCATATGGTCATCTTTTAATATTAATTAACCATTTAATCAGTAGATGGTGCAAGTAGTCCCTGTTAAGGAAACAAACCATTTCAGTATGCAAGCATGTGTGAAAGACAATGTACTAAACAAAATATAATGGAGAAAAAATGAACATCAAAAACATGATGCTAAAAACGAGAAATTCATGTTGGAAGCAAGCTATAAACACTGTAATATAGTAATTAGCACTCAGTTATCATAATGTGACACCTTTACAAAAGGATTAATCTTTGTAATAGAACTAGAAAAAAATTATTTGCTTTAAAATATGTTATTACTTCTTGCATGAAAAATACTTAATATTGAGAGGAGTCATTTGCTAAAAAACAAAACTCTCTTGCTTCAACAAGCAACCAACCATGCAAGGAAAACTTTAAACATTTACTTCACTTACACTGCTTTGTGTGGCTTCAGTTCTTTTTACTAATAACTATGTAACTGATGAATGATCTATCAGTTATGACCTGTATTATTCTGTATGCATTTCATTGCTAAGCTGGCCATTTGTGAGTTATAAATATTTTAAATCTACTGTTTGTAGAAATCATAAATCCGATTTGGTTTTTAAGAACTTCAGGTCATGTCCTGGGGTGTACGAGTCAAAACAAAAACAACAGAAGTGTGTGTTTTTCATGTATATGGTTACTTATAATATCATTTGAGTCTAATAATTAACCTTTCTAAAGCAACATTACAAACTGTACAAAGATAGTAATTCCAATCAGATGAGCTAACTCTTCTAACAATCAAAAATTAATTGCCTTCAAAAACCTGTCTAGCAGTGTTACGTTGAGCAGTAAAGTCATGATGTCAGAAAAACACGAAGGTTCAACAAGTCTTTATACAAAATGATAAAACCATGTAACTTCTTCAGGGGCAAACTGGGAATCACCTTTTGAAAGATTTTGTTTGTTTGTAATTAAGCACAAAGCTACACAATGGGCTATCTGTGCTCTGCCCACCACGGGTATCGAAACCCGGATTCTAGCGTTGTAAGTCCGCAGACATACCGCTGTACCACTGGGGGGCCCTTTTGAAAGAGCTTGGGTTATAGGGTTTTTATCATGTTGAACAGTATAGAGTATTATAATTACTCACAAAAAACTATTTCTAGCACAACATTTTGGCAAACAAGGAAAAACAAACAGCAAGATGAACTAAACATACCATTTTGTAAGTAACAGTCTGACTTTTGTGGCCTACACATAGAACATGTTCTTTTGTAAGTAACAGTTCTGACTTTTACTGAATAGCCTTGACTCATCACTGTGGCTTATATGTAGAACATATTGTTTAGTAAATGAGAGTTCTACTTTTGTGAATAGCTTTGGTATATCAATGTAGCCTATACAAAGAACATACTGTTTTGCTTAACAATTTTACCTTTGTTAAATAGCTTTAATATATCAAAATGTAGCATATATATGTTGAACATTATCACTTTGTAAGTAACAGCTCTACATTTTGTTTAACCCTATCTCTACGGGTCTCCTATGGTCACAGGTCAAAGGTCATGTCATCGTGTTTGCAGACTTGCATTCAAAATCATACTGAACTACTATTTTATAAATGTGTATTAATAAGTTTGGTATCAAATTGTAGATTTTAATTTTAGAATGATCTATTGGTTAATTTCTTAATTTAAAAGTAAATATTAAAAAAAAAGAAATCCTAAATATTGATTTTTGTGTGTCATATGATAAATTAAATGCAGCATTGGTTCAAATTAGATGTTTGTGATGTCCAAATACAAGGTCTATAGTTTCTTACAAATTAGGAACTCAAACTATCAATACTGACAAGCTAGAATATCAAATAAGAACCTCCTATATTTTCTATTTGCTGAGATATAGCTACATGTACTGAACAAACACAGTTGCCCCACCCACCTCTTTTCATTACGTACACTTACTTCTGTATACAACGTGTGAATAATCAATTGAAAGCTCAGAATGTTCCCCTAGTGGCATTCTCAGCATAACTGAAGTATTCAGCATCAAACTCGTTCTTTTAAGACTTGGATTTGAAAAGGTAAGTTGAAACTTTAGTGAGCTCAAAATTTCATATTTTTTAGACTTAAATACAGCTTAGTTACTAAATGTGATAAATTATAGTGAACTTCTATGGTATCGGTCTAGTAATTTACGATTTTTGGTTATTTCAAAATGTATATATAAAATTATGAAAAAAATTCTGTTTCACATCCTCCACGTGCAAATTTTGATAAGGCTTAGTAACCTACAGCAAGCAGCAAACAAGTTCAAAGCACATAACTAGAATAGATAATTATTTTCTATAATTCTTTATTTACCGTTCTATTTTTTAAGAAAAATAACTGAAATTTAAGAACTTGTTTTAAATAGTAATAATGTATATACATATATAATGTATTAAAACTGAAATGTGACTGTATTTTAATTTATGAAATACCAGACCACTAAAACACAGCTAAGACAGGTCACTTTGTAAAGGCCAGTTTTATATTCTTGGATATGGTAACAAAAGTGCACATGCGCCGCATCATTGCAACTTCAAAAATGTTAGCCAGGCACAGCTGAAAGGTCAATATAATAAAAAATAATAAATTTATATAAATCTATAATGTTATGAAATTTAAGATATTAAGACTAAACATTTGTATTTTCATGTTATAAGTTGTAGTCAATGTAGAATGAAAAAAGATAACTTATATTTATTTCCTAATTTTTTATTGAGGTTTCAAAGACAGTCAAATTGAACCATCCCGTACAGAGATACAGTAGGGAAAATAACATAAAATATAAAGTTTTTGTCTAAAAAACGATAATTATCTGGAGTTTATAAAGATTTTTGTATGTGAAATTTGAAAATGTTCTAATTCATAAAAGTATTTTTAATCTTAAAATCAAAATTATTTTGTATGTTGGATAGTCAACATTCTGAAAGAAAAAGGTTTATGAGAAAATTTTTAATTGAAAATCTTATTACTTAATTTAAAAACCTGCAATTTTGTGTACAAAAGCCTTTTAATGTTTACCAAGAACCTGCAAAATTTTGTAAATATATGCATACATTATAAAAAATCATGGATACTTTCCTGGTTACAGGTTGGGTGGATTCCACCCAGCCTGTAATGGAAGGGTTAAATAACAGTTTTGACCTTTCCTGAATAAGTTTGAGAAATCAGTGTAGCCTATATATGGAACATAATGGTTGGTAAGTAACAGTTCTGATTTTTGCTGAATAACTTTGATAATTAATGTGTCCTATAAGTGTAACATATTTTGCAAGTAACAGCTCTGACTTTTGCTGAATAACTTCAATATATCAATATGGTTTATCTGAGTTTTCATTTAAGTAACAGTTCTACTTTTGTTGATTAGCCTTCATATATCAATGCAGCCAATACATAAAGTTAGCAATACTCATGTCTTAAGTTATTCAAGAGTTACTCTGTTCACAAAGTCACAGCCACTCTTCTCTCCACTCTGCATAACACATTACTAATTTAAAACTTTAACTGGTAAGTAAAAAGATCTCTTGAATATGGTCTAGATCTACTTAGTTTCCTAAAAATCTAAATATTTTTACAACACAATTCAACAACACCTATTATATGGATGAAAATAAAAGAAAATGTTACATTATTTTACTTCACAGACAATAAAAGTATATGTTATGTTTTATATTTATGATATACATGAGAAAAATGAAATTGTTCAGTTTATTCAGGACACAAAACTATTTTATTTGATTAGGTAATTACCCTGGTCATTCATACTATCCATTATGGTCATTAATTTCTTTAGTCGAGACATGGACTCTTGCTCATTTCCTTTTGTCATAAAGTCACTACTAAACCCAGGAATCATACCCTAGAAACGAATGAAATAGAAGGATGGTAAATTCCCAAAAACACAAACAATTATTTACAAAACTTATTTTTTGTGTAGTTTGTCTAATTACCAAGTCAAATAAAATCAACAAAATTTAGTGTTTAGATACATTTTGTTCAAGAGAGTATACAGATCAATATTTGCAGTTCTCAATAAAAAAATAGAATATTGCCAAAGAAACACAGGAAATCTTAGTTTTTCTTCACTTGTGTGAAGAAACAAACAAGCAGAACAAATTACACTGAATATTGCACCTAAAACAAGATCCAAGTATAACTTTTAAGGCTTACAAACTTGATATACTGAAGTTGTCAGATCTGCTGTCAGGCTTCTGACCTTAATTCTATAAAGAATGGAATATTTGAAAAAAGATTATCAGGTTACCCATTACTTATATATTCAGCCTTAAGTAGCATCTAGTGAGATAGTTAAAACTAAGTGTTTACATTTTTGTCTTTGTATGTCAAGAGCATGTAGTAAATATTTTGATGAAATATTCAGCTCTTTGTAACTGGCATGGCTAAGACAAGGCAGTTATAATAAGCATGACTCTGAGTAAATAAACAAAGGGCTCATATAGAAATTTAACGATACCAGTGATCACAATAAGACTATTACTAATTTATTTAAAATTTTATTTGGAGCAATTCATGATAATAGTTCAAGGAGAACGATGAAATTCCTTCTTTTTTTTTAATTGTAGGCAACAATAACAATTCAAAGAAGTCTCTACTTTGTTTTAACAACTGGAGCAAAGCAACTAAATGTAAGTAATGAAGTACAATTTTTAAAAACAAAAACATTTTAGAATGGTTACTGGGCCCTAAAAAGGATGCTGATAAGAAGGTTGTTGTTGAACATTATGAGGTGGTTGAGCTGTTAAATATTTTCTTTTCTTATGTCTCTACAACAGAAGATATTAGCAATATTCCTGACAATGAGCACTCCATGTGAAATATTGGAATTGACCCAAATGATGCAGAAATTAGCCCCTTGATAAGTAGAAAGACTGAGATATTAAATTAGATATAAGCAAGAGGGCCACACAAGGTTTTAAAGGAGGTCAAAGATCAGATATGTGATCCTCTCTCTCTTTTTTTATATTTTTTGTAGAACAATACATAGTGGAAAGGATTAGTGAGTTGCTAATGTTAGTCTTATTTTTCAAGGGAATGATAAGTGGAAATTATAGGTTAATTAGTCTTATTTCTACAGTGGTAAAAAATTGTGTAAAGTCTGGTGAAAGAAGCTTACAAAATCAGTCTGTGAAGTATGACAATACAAATTAAAATCAACATGAATTCAAGAAAACAAAAATTTGCCTTAATAATTATTTTTCAAGGATGTTACTTGTTACTTACATGAAGTGTGTGGACTTAGATATTCAAAATGCTTTGATAAGGTGCCTCACAAAAGATTAGCTATGAAAATTACATTATTAGGAGTTGGGGAAAAATTATGTAAATGGATTGTAGGGTGGCTGGATTGGAGAAAACAAAAGACTGTTAGTGAAACTGGACCCTTGTTACTAGTGGAGTGCCTCAGGAGTCACTGCTCGAGCCTTTACTCTTTCTTATTGACATTAATGATATTGATAGGTACATACGTAGTAAAGTTTGTTGATGATATTAAAATCTTGGATATTTCTAGCTGCAATAAGAATGTTGAGGTACTAAAGAATGGTATGGATCAATTGGTAAGTTGGACAAATATTTAACAAATAACCTATAATTACAGTAAGTTCAAAGTAATACATTTGAGTTATCAAAATTAGAATTATACTTTAATATAGATGGGAACCAACTCAACAGCATGATTGAAGAAAAAGGATCTTGGTATATTGGTAGACTCAAGTCATTGAAGCAATGCCTTCTTGCTATTAGTAAAGTTAAAAGAATTTTAGGGTGTATTTATGACATATTGACATGCCAAAAGAAGTAATTATTTCTCTATACAAATCATTATTAAGGCTTCATTTGGAATACTGTATACAATTTTGGTCTCTTTATCCAAGAAAGGAAGTTTACTTTAACTGGAAATGGTTCACAGGAGAGCAAAGAAGATAGGTTAAGTTCTCTCAACTTAATTTCTTTTGAGAAAAGAAAGGTGGTTTTATTGAAGTTTACAGGATTATCCAGGGGATCCATAGCATAAAGCCCTCTGATTTCTTTGTACTATATTCTTAAGGTAAAAGAACAAGAGGACACAAGATTAAGATTTCATAAAAAGAAAGGTTAGGCTCCAGTCAAAACGGTTTTATTTTTCTAACAAAGTGATTGACTTATGGAATTAGTTGCCATTGACCGTTGTGCCAGCAGTTTACAGGAATATAAAAGAGAAATCAATGATTTTTTTAAATTAAAGGGTGTGTTAAATTTTTCTCAAGGGTGGGTGTGCAATGATCCCTTGTTGTCTGAAGGTTATGTTGTTTTAATTGTGACTACAATATGATAGATTTTCATCAGCAGCAAACAATTTTAAAATAGCATCTAAAAGTAAAGATAAACCTTTTTCATTTTACAGTAAAATTCAAGTATCATACAGTGAAATAAATACTGATAATATTTTGGCAAACCAGAACTTCCTCGTGGGAAGTTTAGGTAGCTTGGTCAAATCTCAATTGATATTAGAAACATTTAATCTAATTGCAATTATGTGTGCACTTCCAAGAGTAATACTATTAATATATTTCAACATAAAGAAAAAATATTATTTTCCAAGGCATTTAAATAAAAAATAAGCAACTTTGCAACATCCTGTTTTAATATATAACCAAAATATTACAATTAAGATGGCTGAACACAGACAAACAATTCAATTATACATTTCCAACTATTAAGTAGAATCTAATTGCCAGGTGATGTACCGTTGTGCCCACAGATTTGGCTTTTTTCAAGAGAACAAAAAACAATGTATCAGAAGAGTTTTCTTCAAAAATGAGAGAGAAATCTCAGGTTCTAAAGACTAAATGTGGAACATTTCAGCAGTCAATATTCAGGGATTGGTTGCTAGAACTTGTATAATATGTTTATTTAACTTGTCTTTGAATAAGCTTAATCACACCAAAGCATGTTGTCTTTGATAATGGTGCCTTTTTTTTTTACTCACCATAGAATACCTTATTATACTATAGTGTTCAATAAGAAAAAGAGTATTTACACCTTTTTTTCCCAAAACAACCTTAACTAAAGAACTCACCATGATCTGACTAAATGGGCCCATCTTCATAATATTTTGAAACTGTTCATACATATCTCTAAGAGTAAATTCACCTGAAAAATAATATCAAAAGTCTATATAATCATAAAATATTTTATGGCCAAGGTACTAAAATACTGAAAGGAAATCACCCATTGTACTTCTTTCATGCATTCAGTAGTTTTGAAGTACAAAGAATTACAGAAATTCCTTCTTCAGAAATACCAGTTTAAGCTTCAAATTACTAACTTGTTTATAAAATGTTCACTAGTGGTGGGGTCCACGTATTGTATCATTTTGAGTAATTTGATCTTGCTCCTGTTATAGCAGGCAATGTAAAGAACTGAACCAAAAAGTGGGTGAAATCATTCCTTTTCTATGTCCAATACAGCACTAATTATTGAGATTAACTGCAATTCTGATGGTACTTTTGTGTAAATTGTTTTTCATTAGAAGGGACCCTGTAACCAACAATGTCATAGACCTACATATAACTTGGTGCACAAATATTTTCGAAAAATGTTTTTGAAAAAGTAAAAAAAATTTAATTTTAGGGTTAATATATATTGTATGCTGCTCATTATAGTTTTTACTTTCCATGATTCACAGCCTACATTTTCTATCAAGAATCAATTTACTTCTTTTAACATCAACAACAAGTCTGACAAATTCTTCCAAATAAACACAAAATTTAAAGTTGAATTATTATTAAATACTTGAAGCACTTTTGAATTACTACAAGAATCTATACCAAGTATCTAAATAAAAAAACAACACTTCTTTAAAACCACAAACTGGAAATAAATAACCAAGTAGGACATACATCAAATGTATAATAAATTGAAAATTCTTCCATATATTCAAAATAATATCCAGTCAATTGCCTGCTGTCTAACAGAGATAACCCTATACACAGTTATCTTAACTTAGAACTTAATTTAAATCTTATTTGGGAAGGCTAAAAGAAAGAGAGAGAGTACTATGACTTTGACAAAAACCTGAAAGAGGAAGTCTTTGGGAAAATTATAATGTTAAGATATACAAAATATATAAATTCATGCATCTTTAATTTCAAAAACAGAATTTTCTAATAAGTTATAAAGTTTTGAAATTCTGTTTTTAATAGCTTGCAAATTGCTAAAAAAAACTGAAAAATTTATAATTTGTAAAAACTAGCTAGGAGTAAACATGTTCAATAATCTAGAAAGTTCCTTATCGACATGTACCATGATTTTGATCAACAGTTCTTGGAAGAAAAATTACCAGTAATTAAATTTTTCAGTTCTTAAATTTTCTTTTGTAACTTTACCTTCAAGTTAATCAATATACACTGCCTTTCAAACAAGTGTGAGATAAAAGGTTTGAAATTGAACCTGCAATTCTCAGAATTAAGTCAACCATACCTTGTTTTAGTTTTTCTATTAGCTCTTCATTATCATCTAGTTTCAGCTCATTGACTTTGTCAATTAACCCCTCAATATCTCCCATACCTAGAGAAACAGGAAATAATTCACTAAAATACTGATAAAATATATTCTCAAAAAGTATGTGAAATCATTTTAATAAAAACAATATACAAGAATATATACTTTCAAAACAGGAATATTTGCACAAGAACTTATCAAACTTAAAAAGCTACCCTTATAAACATGTAATTCTGCTTTAAATAGTTAATAAAACCACCTTACAAAAAAAGTGTCTTAACTTTGAATTATTCCAAATCAATATGATTCATTATCAAACATCAAGAACAAAACATTTTCTACTCTTCTTTAACATGTTTCTGGGCAAGGCTTATCTAATAATTGGGCTTTGATGCACTAATTTGGTATTTAATGGAAAGCTTCATTAAAAACAATACAATGATATTACTGGAAATAAAATTTGTGTAACATTTGCAGTCACAACATTTGGGGACATTTTAATCAGGTAAAGTAGGAATTGTCACTTGTGGGTTTATTAAACTAACTCTTTGAAACATGACACTACCTGAAATTTTCTGCATATACTATATTTTAAAAGTAATTAACACAATCATAAATGTAGCATTCATACCTAATAAATACTTTAAGAAACAGAGAATTGAGTAAAGTTTAGAATAACATCTGCATTTGACTTCTACATTAGACAATTAAGTCAAAAACTGATATTGAAGAGTCAGAAATATCTCTGACTGCATTAAATCCAGGTAGGACCAATTTTATCTAGCTTTGAACCAGTACTTCATGCCCACCAACATTACAAAATACTCCCCTTTCATATATGTATACTAAGATAATAAAAATATACTTCACTATAAATAACACTTTTTACAAGAATACTCAATTTTCTTTACGTGATCAATGGTACTTACTCAACATCTTCAACAATGAAGGTGGATTTTCTGACTGTTATAATTTGTAAAAACATTGAATACAATTACTATTCTTCATTCCTTAGCTTAGCACACAGTTCCAAGTAAGAGCCACACACACAGGCTTGTTTATGTACTGCACAGTGCAGTTTACACATGAAACATTAAACATAAAGTTAAGAATAAGTACGATACTTTTCTAATATAGGTGATAAATTTTTCACAGGTTGCTAAGTTAGTTGGTTTAGAAGATAAACCATCATGGAATTATGTCAGTTCATAATCTCAACTTTTTCATCCTTCTCTTCTTACTTTAAAGGTTTTTCTTTGTTCCTTCTTCAAGTTCACATGGCCCATACTACAGAGAACCAAGTCAATGGTTTGGAGAGCAAAGATCAGATTTGAAGAAAACACCATAGAGAAATCTAAGACTATGGGCACAATAACAATGCAAGGAATTTAAATATTTTCACTCCAGAACAGTTTAGTGATCATTAATATATATATATATAACATTTATTATCTGCTATGCTACTCTTCAACAAGATGGCGGTATATATATATATTTGCTTCATAATTACCTAGCAGCTTGCTGACAAAAGGCTTGACTTTAAAAGGTTCAAAATCATCTATATGTTCACCAGTACCTATAAATATAATAGGACTGTGGGTTGCTGCTACCCTGAAAAATTATAAAATAGGATTTCAATGTTTATAAGTAATATATTTTGCTTTTAGCACATAAATAAAACATAAGTACACTATCCTCACAAAATATTTTACAAATGGTACACCTTAATTGAAGTGGTACACTAAACTCACAGTATGCTACTCACGATATATATACTTCTCTTAAAACTTATATTAGCAGACAATATAAAAATAACTGCTAAACCTTCATTCCTATGATATTTTCCAGCAGATCTTAAACTTAGATACAATTATCATGAACTTCTCCTGCCTTGATTTTTATTAACAAATACAATACATAAACAATTTCCACTAAGTACAACTACACATTGAACTCCAATTTTCACACCTTACAATAAGTAGAGACATTGATCAATTGTCTTTCTTTGTTTCAGATATTCATGCAAAGCTCCTAAGGGTTACCTCACAAGCCATCCCTAATTTTGAGCTGATAGGGAAGGCAGCTAGTCAACAACATTCATCACCAAATCTTGGATTACTCGAATCAAATAGTGGGATTTGACTGTCACACTAATGGCTCCAAAGTGTGAACTTCAACTTTGTGGAAATAGGACACGAATTATGAACCACAGTCCAACATGCTAACCACTAAGTCATGTCCAGCTCAAAGAGATCAAACCTTGACACTTCATAAGTTTTACAAAGAGACATAACAAGACTTGATTTCTACACATAACATTAACTATTTCACCATAGGCTCTGTCCCTGGGACCAACCTCATAACCATTTTGTGCTTGTTATAGTTTTCATGCTATAGCTTTTAAATTAGTAAGAAAATGTTAATGAAATTTGCCAGTTTATCAGTAAACATTACGGCATGAGAAAAACATTGCTTTACAAACCTTAAGACTTAATAAAAAAAAATTGATATTTTGTGTATGAAAGCATTATTTTTTTTTTTTTGCATGTTGCCTATCCAACATGCAAAGTAATTATCATTGTAAGATTAAAAATACTTCTGTACATAAGAAAATTTTCAAATTTCATATGCGAAATCTTTATAATGTCTAGAAAAAAGTATATTTTATCTGTTATTTTCAGTAATGAATCTCTGTATGGGTTTGGTTGATTTGACCAATCTCATAACCATGTTAAAAAAATTAGGAAATAAATATAAATTATGCCTTAGTCGTAATGAATCTAAGTTTCAAATGGACAGCAACTGCCTATTGTAGTTTCGAAAGTCTTCTACCTGAAGATGAAAGGCAGAAGACTTTCAAAATGTTGTCCTCTACATTTGTAGATTTCTACAACAGGCAGTTGCTGTTCATTTGAAACTGAGATTCATTATGAATACTCTCCTAAACAACCTATCAAAAATATAAAGAAGTAAAAATTAAGGAGTTTTTACTGAAAGTTTCTGATAAGTATTTTTAGTTTTTAATAAGGTCGTCTAAACAACTTGGTACTATTTTTATGCAGCTGAACACCTTATTGCATATAAAGGCTTGTGTAAAGTCTGAAAATTGATAGTTACAGTGCCTTTGTCATTCTAGAATGAC
>NW_013667519.1:32581-36474 GCF_000517525.1 Limulus polyphemus
TCTACAGTTTGATACCAAACTTATCGACATAAGTTCATGAAATAGTAGTTCAATAAAATTTTGAATACGAGTAAACAAACAAGATCACATGGCCTTTCACCTGTGACCCATCTCGAAAGGGTTAAAGACATAACTCAAGACTTTTAAATCTCAGATTAAACAGAGACATAGCTGAAGTCTTGAATCCTGCACCTCACATTAAACAAATGTAGTTCAAGCCTTTATTCTACACATCACATTAAACAGATACAAATCAAACCTTGATTTCTACACCTCCCATATATTAAAAAACACATAAAAAGGCTCCCCATAGTTACAATTACAACTAAAATCAATCAAATAGAAAAACTATCATAAATACTTACGCACTAAGAGCTCCACCTCCTTTAGCATGTCCATCTAATTTTGTGACAATTACAGCTCCTACATCTACTTTCTCTTTAAAGGCACGTGCCTATAAAACAAGACCAAAATATATATTGAATAATATAACAAGAATATTACTTAAGGATAGAAAAAATTTAGTATATTGAGAACTACAAATGGCAATACAGAGAATAGATTGAAACTTCAAGATATTTTTGGCAACCAACTTTTTTGGGTAAGGCAAGTGTCACATCTTTCAACTTATAAGGATGATCTGACTGAACACAAAAGAGCTCAGGGTATTAATGAGAAAATAAGATCACTGTGACATGCCAGTTTACTTATAAGACAGAGCTGAAGGAGGCCAAACACACCAGTGTAAGTACTAGTTGCTTACCTATATACAAAATGGTGCAGATGAAATGAGACACAGTAAGGTACAAAAAAAAAGACCTGAAGAACATGACAAATAATGTATATTTAACAAGAGGAATAGGAGGGAAATGGACATAATATGACAAATGATGAATCCAATAATACAATATCCCTCTCGTTATTTTTATTTTGGGGGAAATTTTTCTGTATTTTTATCACCAAAATTATAACAACTTTATAACTTATGTTGAAAATGCTTGTTCCCCAGTTGCATTGAGTAAAATCTTTATCAAATGCATTTAGTAATGTAACTTCCACATATGCTGCATTCTAGTTTTTTGCTTACCACTGCCAGTGTTTCTCCATTTCTTGATAAGGTTATGAATAGTACTGTTACAAAAATGAATAGCTTGGTTACAAAAATGGATAGCTTTCTTCGTACCTCATCATTATGTCTGAGTTTTAAACAAGTCTTCACAATGAACACTTTTTAATATCAAATTAGCTGAAAGATAAACTGCTTGCCTTATATCGACATATATCAAGACCAATCCACAGCCTTGCAGACTTGGCATTAGAGATGAGCAATTAACTTGATGAACCAGTGTAATCAGTCACATTGTAAAATAATTGATTAATTGAAATTATGATTAAATTGATTAATGTTGCTAAAATAATGAACAAATCAAAATTAGTGTTTCTGATTATTCAACCTATTCAAGTAATCAAAATACTGACATTATTCTCATTATTGTATTTTCAATTAATTCAAACTTGTTCAGCTTAATCAGTTAGTGCCACAAGTCACAAAAACAAGTAACTAATCAAAATTAGTGTTTCCAATTATTATTATTTTGGATTATTCCAACTATCCAAGTCCCATGTAAGAATAACTGATTAGTTGAATCAATACATGAGTCTGGCAATTAATTTATCAAACTCCACTAGTTGTCTACCTCTACTTCACAGAAGTTCAGAAAAGGGAGTGAGGGAATATGTTCCAGACTGATACGCTTATGATCAAAAACCCAAAATCCTTACTAACAACATTATTTACAAAGCATGAAGAGAAAATTTTCTAAACTTGTAACACGTGGTTTGAAACTGTTTTGTTTGCTTAAAGCAAATCAATCATTATAGCAAGTCAGAGCATAAATGAACAATGAAGCAGCAAACGAGAAAATATTAAGTTTCTGTTTTTGTGTCATTTTAGTGTTATAGCAAGTTTCTTGTATTTAAGCAGTCAAATATGAAAGGACTGAACTTTCTCTTAAAGTAGTGACCAACAACCAGATTTTGCACTCTAAAGTTTTGGCCTAGAAGTCATTAGTTCCTTGGACAAAAAAGTTTGTCTGAAGCTCTGCAATCTAATGAAAGGTGACTTAATATTTAAGTACCAATAACATTTATACATTATAGATATCAGCAATAAATAAAAGTAAACTGAAATTTTAACTTTTCTAATTAATTGAAAACACAGCAATATATTTTACTAAACAAGAAAACACCAAATTTTTTATCAACAGAAAAAATTAATCACTTATTTCACTATTTCTTTCTTACTAAAATTTTCAAACTTGAACTAGGTTGATTTTATGAAGTTATCAGCACGTCTTTCCAATAAGTCTAGCTTTTGCAGTTATTCATTTCACAATCTGATAAAATTAACTCAATAAATACGTACATACAAGTTAAAATTGCAATTTTTTTCTGTTGAAATATTTGTACTTCAAAGACAAACATTCTCTTTTGAAAATTTTGATAACTAAAAGATTTATATATTCTTTTCAACTTTGCAGCTTATTCTTTTCTTTTAGAGATCATGTCAAAATCATTCCCATCTACAAAACAAATTATATTCATGGTATTTTTTGGTATTACTAGATTTTTTGTATTGTGTTCTATTAAACATTGGTTTCTTCAACATCTGTGGTGTTTAAAGTGATGGTTGTTATTTATTTGTTAGACCTGATAGTTGAGATAGTTGTAAAATAAAATTTAAATAACCTGACACCTGTTTGTCCACCTGAGGTACTAAAAAATAAAATTTGTGCAATCTTACATAAAATGTCATTAAAAAAAACATAGAAAGTATAATAAGAGTATATAATTGTTTTTCACCTGAGCTTCACAAGCCTGGCCAATGGAAGCATCCATGACAAAAATAATGTTGTCTGGACTCTGTAAACATATACAATAAAATGTTCATTACATTTTATTTGTTTTTTCTTAATTTATTGTGACAAATATAATACATATATCAACTAATTATGAAAACTTTGATGGATTCTTTAACCCCCAATTAAACTACAATGTTTCAACTTTAAACAAAATAACAGATTGATAAAACAGTAACCATTTTCTCTATCAATGTTACAAAATCAGATAATGCAGTTCACTACCACTTGACCTAGAGCCACAAAATTATTTCAGAAATTCTCATTTGTAACATAATTATCAGTTATGGCATGTAATTGAGTTTCATCTTACAACTAATCTACTTCAATCTTATTTTCTTATCTTGCCTCTTTAGCTCTTAATACATGCACAGTGCTTCAAACAAGTGGTCCACCATTATGCATGCTTACCAAAACGTAAAAATGAGGACTGAATCCTCTCACATGCCAGTGCTCTTGTGGACTGCAGATTGTAAAACACTGATAAAAGCTCCCAGCTGAAATTAGCAGTGTGTAAGCTTTTGACTTTTTTTTACTGCAACTTCCATATTTCCTTAAAGGGTTGCCAGTATTAAGACTTTAAAATGAGTAATCATAAAACTCAAATGAATCTTTAAAATTCCTTTGTTCGTTAATTTATGCTAAAGACAATGCATGTGATCAAGCAGGAAAAGCTCCTTCAGTTCCAAAGAAACCACATAAATTTAGTGAGAAGTGGTTGATTGATTAAGACTAGCTGACTGTCAATAAAGAGTAAACTGGAATATGCCTGACTGCTTTAATTTACATGAAATACTAAAATGCTTTCAAGAAATATTACTTGTTCATTTTAACATATTCTTTGTTGTTCAATGCAGACCAAAATAACTCGTATGGTCCACATATGAAATATGTGTTTTTTTTTTCCATTTGAACTACTGTACATGTACAAATATCATGTTATCACCTCTTTTTTTTGGCACGTGTGTAATGTTC
>NW_013667519.1:36912-50837 GCF_000517525.1 Limulus polyphemus
ATACAGTTATCAAAACACCAATTTACATATTAAAGAATTTCTTGTACAAAAAAAAACTACTATAAAAAACAAAAAAAAACAGAAACAACAAATCCATTGTAAATTTATAGATCCTCATTATGTGAATATATCAAACTGTCCATAATTTTGACAAATAAGTGAACCATAAAATGAAAGCTTGTAATTATAAGAAAAACTTCAACATGCAGGGTACTGAGTATTATTCAATAGAAACCAAATCATTTCATCTTATTTTGCAAAGCCTGAAAACAAAGTTAGTATCAGGTCAAAGTGTTAACACTCACCACAGCAATAGACACCTGTAACATTTCCTCAAACAGTGAATCTTCTTGTTTGTGACGGCCACTGGTGTCAACTATAATAATTTCAAATCCTTCATTCTTAAACTTTTCCACTCCATCTTGGGCTATAACAACTGGGTCTACCTCTGTATAACTGTTGAGAAAGTTTATACACCAAGTAAGTTGTAAAGGACTATAAAAGAGTTTGTCAGTTCTTAAGAAAATTCTGAAATTCTAATTCTAAAAAAGTTGGCCAAACCTCTGTATTTCTGATGATTAAAAAATTGAATACAGAAATAACAACCAAAACAGGAATGCTACTTTTCAGTCATACCAGAACTATGGCACTGGTATATAGGCCTTTATGAAAGCAGTAAAACTAACACACTGGAAGAAAAACATCTTTTTTCTGAAGGAAAAATAATCTCTCTTTTCCTTTCTTATGCAGGATCATCTTCTGTACTTTAGATGGCAGTAATTGTGTGAGTTTTATACAGATTCTTGTTTGTTCAAAAGCAATAGTCACATATATAACAGTTATATATAACAGTGCTACAACAACAATGATGATCACACTGTTATAATTACACTAACAGTCTCAAAACCAATGATGATCACACTGTTATATTTACACTAACAGTCTCAAAACCAATGATGATCACAATGCTATTTTCACACTGACATTCTCATAGCCAATAATGATTACACTGTTACTTACACACTAACAGTCAAAACCAATGATGGTTACATTGTTACTTGCACATTAACAGTCAAAACCAATAATGATTACATTGTTACTTGCACACTAACAGTCAAAACCAATGATGGTTATATTGTTACTTACACACTAATAGCCAAAACCAATGATGGTTACATTGTTACTTACACACTAACATTCAAAACCAATAATGATTACATTGTTACTTACACACTAACAGTGAAAACCAATGATGGTTACATTGTTATTTACACAATGATAGTGAAAACCATTAATGATTACATTGTTACTTACACACTAACAGTCAAAACCAATGATGGTTACATTGTTACTTACACACTGATAGTGAAAACCATTAATGATTACATTGTTACTTACACACTAACAGTCAAAACCAATGATGGTTACATTGTTACTTACACACTAACAGTCAAAACCAATGGTTACATTGTTACTTTCACACTAACAGTCTGAAAAATTATGATTACATTATTATTTACAGACTAACAGTCAAAACAAATAATGATTACACTGTTCCTTACACACTAACAGTCAAAACTAATGATGGTTACATTGTTATTTTCACACAATGAACAAATTAGCCAAATCAACAGGTTTCATTAGTGTATAAGTTATGAGAATAATCCAAAATCTGCTTGAGATTAAATCAATCTTACCTGCCATAGAAGGGAATCCTTGCTTTTGTAGCATTTTGTTTTAGCTGATCAAAAGCTCCAGCCCGAAATGTGTCAGCACACACCAGGCTTGTCTTCCACCCTTTCTTCTGGTAGTAGTAGGCTAGCTGTTACAAAAGTCAAGTTACCAACATTTATTTTTTTATTTATTAACTATCTTAATCTTTGTAATAATTATTAAATAATTTCATCTAGTAGTAGTGTGCTAGTCTTTGCAATAATAAGTTAAAACCTCAAGGAGTTTCTATGAAAAAGTTAATTACACTTGTTCTTTTAAAGAAAGACAAAACAGCATCTTGAACACAGTACGTCTTCCTCACTAACACTTTTCTTGGACAGAAGTAGGTCTAGAACAACAATTTTCCATACTTCTGCCTTCATGAAGTGGTAAGGACTGTTACAAACATACTAAAATGCTAATCCAGATTGAATTCTATTATGCAGACACTCAACAAAGTTCTCCATAAAACAGAAGATAAACTTGTTTCAAATCTTTATCTAATAATAACCTAAAATAATTTTTCATACCTTGGTGCATGTGGTAGTTTTACCACTTCCCTGCAGACCAACAAACATGATAATATTTGATTTGGCTTTGGTTGGTTGATAAGCTTTGACACCAGGATCAACAAGCTAACATGATACAAAGAAAAAATCTATCATTAGTGGTTAAAGTAAATTGATAGCAGATTCAAATTCATACCTTTTTTTCACACTATACTGTGTGTACAAACATGTTTTAACATCTAAATGGATATACTTGTATTTTCAAAAACTTTATGTATCCTATAAAGATGTAAAAATTATTTTTTTCATAGAACAATCACACATTTCTAATTAACTATAATTTAAATTCATTATTGTTGTTTGGTCTTAAATAAATCAAACTAATTCAGTTCTAGAGCATTTGGGCTTTAAATTAAATGATGTACCTAACTAAATAAGAATATTATTGAAGTAGTATCTTGTGCTATAAAATTAAGATTCAGAGAATAATTAGAATTTACTATTATTTAATACTGCAACTTACTTACCCTACTTGACAGAAAAAAAGGAAAAACCATATTTCTTTCTATTACCAGACACTGTTAATGTACAAAGAAGCTACAAATTACACAAAAACACAAGGTTATTGTGTTCACTTATAAGTGATTTGATAGATGCCTAACATACTTTAAATGGAATATGATATAATAATAATAAGTATGTGGGTTACTTATAGGAAACTGAAAACAACACACAAATGATGAGGTTGGCTGAAATCCCCTACATTCAGCCATTCTTCAGTTCAAACCTACAAACCCTTTACATAGTTCGTTTCGAAACATTGTAGTAGCACTTTTTAACCAAATGTGAATGTAAGATATACATCAAATAACTAAAAAAAATTACTGCAGCATAATAACAGAAACCTGTCAATAATGGCATGTAATTTGTATCCATCTTACCTTAACAAGTTCCTTAAAAACTGCTGACTGAATCATTCTTCGCTTGTTTAATCCTCCAGCCATGTCTTCAAAATCAATCACTGACCTGTAAAGTTGTACAAATGAAAGCTTGTACACTTACTACACAGATTTAAAAATGGCAATAACATTACAGTGATTTCAAGAATATACATAAATGCATTTTATGTGATTCTACCTCATTTGGACTATTCTACACAGTTTTGATTTCCTTATCTTAGGAGGGAAACTGAGTCATTGGAAAGGATGATTCTGGGGGAAAATATGTTGTCAAATGAGAATATGGCAATACAAAATAAAAAACAAAGACTGGTCACAGAGATTTTCTGACAGCAAAATTCATTACATTCAAGAAAAGAGTTGACTTATGCAATTTTGTCAGGTTTTATGTATGGGCCGGATTCTTTACAATATGTGTCTGTGACTTGTTGGTGATAAATTTCAACAATAAACAAACAGCACACAATCCATTTGCTTTAATATAACATATTTACACAAGTCAAACATATATACAAATATCTGTCATACTGTGGTTACCACAGTTGTATCCAGAGCTTTAAATAATTGTCTTTTTCTTCATCAAAGTCGCAGTGTCTGGTTCAATTACTTTACAAAACAACTGACAAGACAAATTATTTTTCTCTACTCTGTTACTACAGTACAATATGCAATAATTTCATTTTAAAAATTGCCACTATATGCTCTTTATGGCTAAACTAACAACCATGCAGTCTAGATCTATCTTTCAAACTATATTTTTGATGGGCATTTATACCCTGACAGAGGTCTAGAACACTCCACACACTACGAGATATTATGATGAAATAATATTTAATTAAAACAATGAAAAAATCTAGAAGGTTCTAGTAACATGACTCGATAATATAACAATCACCAATTCATAACTACTGAACTACACAATGTATGATTGATAAACATTTACATTAACAAACTTGCGATAAACTATCACTTCTAAAAATAACTAAATTTAACACTCCCACTATATAAGCTATCTAAATAATAACACTCTCATTAAACTGGATCAATCGTGTATGTCTAACAATTTCAAAATCTGTCTTTTTGACGTTAATGAATTTTGCTACTAAAAATATCATTTCTTGTAATGGTAATTAGCTTTGAAGATCAGATGTATGGTGTAGTTATGAATTCTACATTGGCTCCTTCTTTGGACAACCTCTTTCGTTCTGATGAAAAACAAAAGATGGAAGTATTTCCACAGCCTTTTAAGTGATTATACAAAAATAGACAGGGTTTAAAATTAGCTTGAAACAATTAATTTATACATCTTTTGTTTGATTAGACAAGTGTAAAATCATTGACATAAACTTTCTTATTAATAATATGTTAAATAAATGAATCATAGAGTTTGAATTTACTTTTATTTTTCTTTGATGTCACCATGATGCATATTCTTCCTGTTGTAGCTGAGTTTTATACAAGACAATACCATGTTATGTTCAGTGTATAAATATGAATTTTCATTGGTTGGAGTGTATTGCACATCAATGTTTTAACCAATCAGCATTCATATTCTTCGTAACCTTGTTATGAATTCACAAAATGTGGGCCCAATCAAAAAATGAGGAGAACTTGGTGCTTAAATATATTAAGATGTATTCTTAAACCAGGAAGACATTTACAGAATTTGTTTAGCTGTAAAGACAATCTATCCACTGAAAACATCAAATGTTGTTAGTTAATTTATTTGTCTTTGTTGTAAGCATGGTCATATTGGATCTACCATAACATGTGTGAAAGAACATGTATTGGAGAACACCATAAATAAATGTAATGTAGATATCAATTTAATCATGTTAAAATATTAATTACAAACAATTTAGCACATAAGTTGCTGATTATGTTCTAAAAAAAGAAGCAAGTACATTTGTATAATTACATTTATATGTATACAGTAATTAGCTTCATAAAAAAAAAGTAAAGTATAAGTGTAAAAATGGTGTTAAAAATTATTGTGATTATAAAAATTAAATGAATATTTAATCCTAAATGACTAATAAAAAAACAACTCATAATACCAATTATCTTGATCTATGGGTTTTGTTTCTTTGTTTTTAAAGAATACAAACTAAATACTTCAAAATGGAAAGTAAATAAAACATATAGAAAATAATACCTACAAAAATATATAATACAAATGATAAAAATAAATCATCATGATTTGCATAACCAAATTACACATAAAGCTTCATACCTCTTCATGATATAGTACATAAAATAATTACCCAAAATTATTCATAATACATGAAATCACTGAAAGTTTTAACTAATAATTAAATGTTTGCATTATAAAAATTAATAGCTAATGTAACACATGATATGTACACCTCGAACACTAAAGAAATAAAAAAGAATAAATACAGTCACTTAATAATAATTTAATAGTAGCATAGTTTCAGAATATAAATATAAACACGTGGCCATAAATATTTTTGCAAAGAAAAACATTCATGGTGTAAACACAACTTCTAATACTTTTAAAAACTTGATCACTTTACTAAAACAAACATTATACAAATCTTGTGACACTTGACTAGCTAAAAATCAAGACTGTGTATAAGTAAAAGTTAAAAAGACTGGATAACTTGTGCATCAATATGAAAAAGATACTTAGAATATATAATAGCAAGTTCTAATCAATTAAAGGAGAATTTTTTTCACAGATAAATATCAGGACATTCTAAACCAATAGTAGAGCATTATTAATATAAATTTAAACCATTAATCAATTCAAACAAAAAATATCTGCTTGCAAAAAACAAAAAATGTATAGCAACATTTTAAAACACTCAGTATATAAATTTCCATAAAAAATAAATGTTAATTGTCAAATAATGCTTGTAGTTTGATTGTGATTTGACATAGAAGCATTTGTAAGATTCACAATATATCACACAGAAGATCAAGTTCAACAAAAAATTAAAAACTAAGTATGCAGATGCAACATATTATCAAAAAGGATCCAGTTCATTTCTAAATGTAATTAAAACAAATTTTAATTTACTTTAATTTTATAATAAAACTTTTAAGCAGCCAACTGCAGTGAAATACCAAAAATACTCACCTAACATTTTCCCTCAACTGTTTTACAAGTTTAATATTAACATCAGCTTCCAACAGAGCAGCACATATCTCCTTCAGCATAGAATCTAGCACCTAAATCAACAAATTAGCCATCTTTTAGCACACAAAAAACATAATTCTTTAGCATAGTCTGGTACCTAAATCAACACAATAGCCTTCTTTTAGCACAAAAACATGTCTTCTTCAGCAAAGAAGTTAGTACCTGAATCAACATAGAATCTAGCACCTGAAGCAACAAAATATTCATTTAGTATGCAAAATATCACATATCTCCTTCAGTTTAGAATCTAGCGCTAGAAGCAATGAATAACTGTCTTTCAACATTCAAAATAACAAAAGCTTGAGCTTAGAGAAGAAATAATGTTCTTGGTTATCAAATAATCTATGGATCTAAAGGACCCAATAGCATATCCTACCAATCAAAAAAATGTCTGATTATTACTACTTCTCACTGTCTTCTACATTTCAGACAATTTTCTAATCACTTTTTATTTATTTATCAACATTCCATAAAAAATTTGACTTTCTAAATAACCTCTTATGTGGCAACTTATCAACAGGCTCCACTAAAGTCAAGATACACAACAATAGGTAAATTTTTGAAAGGCATTGTTAACGAACTGCATCTGTCCAGGAAGTTTTTGGATGGCGTTTTGAGCTGCTAGCGAAGATTTTCATCATCAGCTCAAAATACTTAAACCTTATAAAAGATTCTAACACTTATATGAGTCAGAAAGATGTTTCTAAACCTCTGCTGATGCTCAAACAGAGGACTTCAATATCTATGTCAGCTAACAACAAAAACAAAACTAACTGAACCTTATTTTCCTAAATTTTCCTTGACTTTTAAGAAATTAGAGTCCATATTAAAAATCTTCCAATCATGAGAAATTCACATTATGTATCAAGCCAACTTCTAATTTTTATGATTAATCTCTTCATGACTTGGACCTTTACTGTACAAATTTCTGAAGTTTTTTCAAAATAGCAATTTCAACAAAAACGACAGAATTAAAAAAACTCCTCTCCATGATTAAACAGGTTACGTATTTATTATTCTTAATTTCTAATCTGACTAATAAAAACAGTCATATTTTAACAGCTTGGCTAAGTACCTGAACAACATAACATTCTCATTTCAGTTTCTTAAAGGTTTAATTTTGTCCTTAACTCTCTTCCTGAGGTTTGCAAAACTTTCCAATGACTTAATACTTCAAGCTTAAATACTGGCATAGAACTCCATGAGTGTATCCATGTAAATTACGTGTATGATATCCCTTCCATATGATTTTTTCAGTAGTAATAATTTGTTATTATGTATTATAATTACATCATAATCTATTTTTATAACAAAGTTTATTTTTTGCTAAACAAAGAACAAGTCAATTACTGTCCATCATTTCTTGATGCCAAAAATTATCTGAATAAAATACATTAGCTTCCAGGCTTTCCTTTTTGTTTTTTGGGTTTTTTACATGCACCCACTTTTGTAACATTATATATTTAGCTGGAGCTGAATATACAATATACAATTAAATTTTTCAGGGCTTAGTTTCACAAAAGACTACCCTAACTTTTTCATAAAATTGCCATTCTTAATTTCCTAAAACATAAAACAAGCAATGCAATAGAAAGCTCTTCAGCATATTGAAGTCATCTCTCACCCAATAAAACAAGTAATCAAAACATCATACTCCAAATTGAATGTAACCTTTTATATACAAAGATACTTACAATAAAATTTTGAAATAATTCAAATTAACAGAAAAAAACTTCTAAGACAAATCATTCCACAAATTTATGAATATAATACAAAAATAATTTTATCAAAGCACATGTCTGCATTTTGGCTTTGATAGCTTAAAACTTTTACCTCTAAATATAAGTTTTTATTTCTAAACTTTTCATCACACTGTAAAAACAAGCTACCCTAAGTGTCTCAAAACTCAAACAACCCAATCCAGTCACCTGAACTTTCTGTATGCTTTAAACAAAACAAGTCCAAAGCTTTAATCTTGTCCTCATACCTTAAAATACTTGAATCATGCATTATTCTAATGATCATCTTCAAACCTTCCTAACATCATTTCTATTGTGAAAAAACAAATGTTCAAGCAGTACTTCTAGTGTGCCTTACCTGAATATTATGATGGTTTTATTAACCTTCTTACTTTGAAATTCAAAAATCCTATGTACTCAGGAACGAACTTTTGTTTGAAAACAAATTTTTTCAAGGGTTAGCTTTCCTTTCAACAAGTTTGGCAGAACTGATAATGGTTTTCAAAGCTTACTTACATTTCTCACACTCAGATTAGATGCATTTTTTTCTCTACCATCATATCTCAATATTTGAAAGTAGTTTTTCCCCTAAAATCCAAGTCTCTTTGTTAGCTCACCACAAAGTTGTGATAAAATGGTCTAAATGAAGTAATGAAAAACTTCACATTTGTTGCTTCATACAAACATTATGCTATCTATTCCTTTGCTTCTAAACATTTTGATCAAACAGTACAGTCCCTCTGTTATGCAAGGTTAAAACAGAAAAGCAAAGATCAAATAAAAAGTGGAAAACTTTACCCTCATTACCTAGTTAGAAGTAGTTAATAGTTTTAATGCAATTTTTTCACCAAAAAAATCTTTTATCAGTTCTGATAGGATTTCTAAACCAAATCAACAGATCTCAGAAAAAAAAATCCATCTTTCAGCTACACTTTTACTATCACAAATGAAAACCAATTTGTAAAAACTACTAATGCTTTTTGAAAATTGTAGCTAAAGGCCTCAACAATCACTAATCTTAATACAGATTACACTTAATACACTGTTTATACATGAACAGTGCTTTCAGGTGTCCTCAAAAGTACATATACCATCAACCACACATCAAATGCAATACAGTATTTTTTTCTAATCTACACGTATAAAAAGGTCTTGTGTACTGAATATGAAATTATTTTCTTTCCAGCTTAAAAAATAAAAACTATAGAAGACTTGATACAGGTGTTTAAAATTGCCACGGGTTTGGATACAAAGCCTATAGGTTTTTATTCAAGTGGTACCATAAAAAAGGTTGGAAGTGTGAAACTGAATATATGTGGTAATAAACTTTAGAAGCCCAAATCTAGAATTGTTCTTCAGCAAAATTATTTTTCTGTTATAAATTTTTTGAAATGGTTTGCTTGATAATGTCATTTCATACTATGGAATTTTGTTGTATACATTGTAGATATAAAGTTACATTAGTTTTGGTTTTCATACTTTGATGGGTAAGAGGGTGATCTCTATAGCCTTGTGTTATCTTGCTCATTCTTGAGTTTCTATACTACACGTATAATTATTTCAGTATTTTGAAATGAAGAACAATTTTTCACAAAAAAGCTTTTTATTAAGTGGTAAACTGATTAGAATATTAGGTAATTATATCCTAATATTTTTAATAATTAAAGGAATTGGTTCAGAGAAAGGTTACTGGGATAATTTCAGCAAGGAAGGATTATCTTGTGCATAAGATCTCTTATTTTCTCTTATAAAAAAAGGGAAGGGATGAACTTATTAAAGCATACAAGATTATCCAGAAGATCAACAGGAAAAAGGCTCTTGATTTCTTTGTGATGAATTCTGAGGATTATAGAACAAATGTTTAAGATTTGAAAAAGGTAGACAAGGTGGCAGTTAAGACAGGTTTATTCTCCCAATAGGATGATTGGATTACTTTTGATCAAAAGTCATGGAGACTGGCACCCTAGCAGACCTATTGATTATTTCATGGAAATTAAAGGATGGGTTGAATATTTATTTTTCTTATGGTATGATGTGCAGTGATAGCCTTGATGAACAAAATGATCCCTTATTTTCTATAAATTATGTGTTATATATTTTATTTATGTAAAAGTAAGAATAAAGATAAAACTCATTTTATACATTGGTATTTCAAAATGAACATTGTCATACAGAAAGAAAATTTTTTTTATATGAATAGAAGAAAATAAAATATTTCCAAATATGAGTACGTACATTTTTATGTTATAACAATAATTTGGTAGTAACCTACAACTAACATATTTGTATTTTGATTTTCAGAAGGCATTTGAAAAAGCACCAAAAAGAAGAAAAACAAATAAAATCGCATCAGTGAATAACGGGGAAAAACTAGTTGACTGGATTGTAGGATGGGCTGGGTGAGAAAAAGCAAAGTCATTATTAAAATATTTCAGTCAAATTAGACCTCTGGTGCTAATGGTGTGAATTAGGGGTTAGAGTTTGTGCCTTTTTTTTCATATTACAATTAATAATGTTGTTAAAGCATAATTAGAGACCTCTGGTGATAGTGGTGTGAATTAGGGGTTAGAGTTTGTGCCTTTTTTATATTATAATTAATAATGTTGATAAAGCATAATTAGTAAATTAGTAATTGCTGATGACATTAAATTTGAGTATTTCTGACTATACTGAGGATGTTAAGATACTACAGAGGTACTTGGATCAACTAGTTAGTTGGCAAATGACTAATTATAATGGGTGGAAGGTTACACTTTTGAGTTTTAATTTGGACCAGGTGTGATAAACATGGGAACCCACTCAAAAAAAGATATTGGAATAGTGGTAGATATGCCATGAAGTTAGTGATACACTGCTATTAGCAAAGTTAATATAATTTAATATGTATTCATACACACTGATTACAAGCCAAAAGGGATAATTACCTGCTTATACAAATTGCTCATTAGGTTTCACTTGTATTGTGTAGAGCAATGGTCTACTTATCTAAGAGAAGGTTTATAGGAAGGGCTATTAGAATGATTGTGGAGATCAAAAGAGTTTCCATACAGGACAGGTTAAGATCACATTTTCTCTAGTAAGCAGAGTGATAACAGGTGATCGTATTGAAATTTATAAAGGGTATAAAGATAAAACTAAAGAAAAAGCATTATGAATTTATGAAATTTAAACTGACTGCTATGATTACAGATTTAGAGAACTGTAGAAGATCAAGAGAGTTGATCAAATAGGAAATCAAAAACTATATGAAAAGAATTAAATAGGTTATGATTTCATTGTATAGGTATTGATTAGGTTACATTTGAAGTATTGTGTTCAGTCTTGAGATCTTTACCTTAAGAAGGACATTGCATCATTGGAAAGGGTTCAGAGGGCTATTAGAATGATATCTGAGATGGAAAGGTTGTTATATAAGGACAGGTTAAGAGCTAAGAAATTATTTTCTCTAAAAAAAAGAAGAGTTATAGTGGATCTGATTCAGATGTTTAAAATTGTTAAGGGGTGTGATGGTGTTGATGCATCATAACTTTCTTTTATATACTTAATGATGATAATGGTAGGAGTCATTTTCAGCTAAGACAGCTATATTTTTCTAACAGGGTGGTTGACCTTTGGAAGGGGTTGCCTTCAGATTTGGCAGATGCAGTTAGCTTAAGAGAGTTTAAGGAAAGGCTTTATAAATATTTTAATGATAAGGGTTGACTTTGAGTGTTTTATTTTAATTTTAAAGTTTATATTAGTGGATGAGATGGCCTAGATGGACCAAAAGCTCCTTGTTGTTCTTCAATTAGATGTATGTATAGATGCATAGCATATTTAGGGGACCAATAGGAAAAAGGCCTTTGACTTTTTTGTACTGTATTCTGAAGACAACAGGATGAGAGGATACACTTTTAAAATCTGGAAAAGGCAGTCGAGACAGTTTTATTTTTCTAACAGGAAGATAAGCTAACAGCATGACTTGTCATTGGTATTAGAGGTGTCCCAAAAATCAGTTGCCATTTTAACACTGCTCTTCTTTTTCTTTGCATTTTTTTTTACTGATACTAAGTATTGATGAATATATGGAGGTGAATTGTATTCAACATCTGTAGTACTGTATCAATTTTGATAACAAACATTTGTGGGTCTAAAAATTTTATTTTGACTTTTCCTCAAAGGTGGCTGTGCAACTTGCAAGGATAGTCTTGAAGGACAAAATGGTCCCTTGTTATGTTGTTTAAACTTTCTGGGAAGGTAGTGCCACTGACAAAAATATAGGTTCAAAGTAACTGACAAAATATCATTTTTTACTAATAATCTAATGCAATAGCTAATTATGTACTAAGTACAGTCTAACTTATAAGGCTACGAGCAACAAAACTGTGAACGAGAAACTTTACGAAATTGTACAGAAGTTGTCGCCGAAATTAACAACGCTAACCGAGGTTGAACACTCGGATTCAGAATACTCTTGATTAGTGACATGTGAAGATAAAGTTCATGGATTGAACAAGCTAAATTAATTTTAATTTTAAAATTAAACCTTGACTCAAGTCTGGTTGGAGACTTAGATTTCGGGAGTGACATTTCTTTTAGTTTTCTTTATTCTTATTCTTACCTAACTCAATTCTAGCTTCTAAGATAGGTTAAAATTTACCTCTTTGTTTATGATGGTTGCATTGCTCAGTGAACGCAACGCTGAAGTTATCTTTCTCCCTAAATCTGCCAAAACCATTTTGAAACTTAAGAAGTATTAATTATCATTAACAAACAAATAATTTAAATACAGAATACTTCGAACAATATTGCGAATTGATGTTACACGCACACGTAGCTGTCGTACGAGATTCAGACTCAGTGCTGCCCTCTATGAAATAATAACGTAAATTAGTATTACCAAATTTTAATGATAAACCTTTTATAGACTTCTTTCAAAAACTATTACGAATTTGTAATTACAGAAAAAAAAATTATTTTGTTGGCTAATTAGAAATAATTAGCAAACGAAATTATTTAACCTACCCACTAAGCTATACAATGCTTTTATCTAACATTCAAAATGAAAACTATGTCGTCTAAAGTACTTTGTCGCATTTGGAACATAAAATTTTCTTATTAGTATTTATGTTTATGACAAAGGTACTAAGGCTATTTGATGTCATCTTCTTTTTTTTTTTTTGTTCACCAAAAACGTCCAACATTCAATAGTCAGTGATATTATTTTTGTGCTAGTCAAACACTATTATGAGTCATCCCCTTTATTAGTTCTGAATTTTCCAATGAAAGATATCACTGGAGAATTACCTTAAGCTTGTTCTAATTGGTTTATTAGTCGTATCAGTTGTGTAAATGCTTAGAAATACTTGAAGCCTTTCTCTTCCCTATTTTTGTGATGTAAATGACAAATGTTAAGTATAAAGTGGTCCAGATTTTCATTTGGTACAATACTTTCCCGTATTTAGAGAAGGAAATTTAATCTGTCTGTCGTCTTGTTAACGCATATCCTGATTGAATTATCTGGCATTGTCTTGTCGTGCTCGTCTAAAGCAAAGTAAAGTTATTTTGTCAAACCTGTTTTCCAGTTTCGTTCTTTAATTCAGTCATATCAAATGTTAGATAAATCGTGCAATATATTTTCTGGCGAACCTTTTGTTAGAATGATTACTATTCTTACCTGTCGGAAATCGGTGTACTTGAGAATACTGTTACGTCTCCGTTTGTTAATTAACATTCCGTAACTTCGTTCCGACGAAACTTTAGCGACACAAGTCCTTACTTAATAAAACTGGTTTATTCTTCCTGAATATAACTTCACGATACACTTGATTTCAACATTCGCGCTAAAACAAACGCTATAACG
>NW_013667519.1:51775-52797 GCF_000517525.1 Limulus polyphemus
GCTATAATTCACAATGATTTACACACTTTGCTTACGGCTTGACTCGATTATCCGTCTATCTGCAATTATCTATGCCGTCACTTCTTTCCCGCTTTATTTGCCGGGCTTATATATACAAAAATAGAGGGTGCGTAGAAAACACTAGAATTGCCAGGAACAGACATGATCCTTCTAGAATCTCATGACCTATTACTAGGGTCACGTGACTTCCGCTGTCGTAATACTGCCCCTTCCTTAGTATTGTTCGGGACAAACAATAGCCACTTATATTAAACCAATAGAAAATTAAAAATAACTTAATTAAATGTACAAAATTTACAAACACAAAATTAAGATTCAACAAAGTCTCTTAATTTTACGGGACGTATCTTCTTCCGTACTGGTCTCCGTCTCGTTGGCTTCTGCTTCACGTGGGGTTCATCTGCTCCATCAGGAAATGTTCCATTATCGGTAACAGTCACACCAGTGGTAGTAACTTCATTAACGGTTTCACTGTTTCCCTTCTCTAAACCGGGTAGAGTTTCTTCTTCGACAGTGGCTTTTTCAGGTAACACGTCTTCACTGAGTCATTTGTTCCATTGTTTGCTTCGTTCCAACTGAAATGTCCTGGACCGTGATAACGCCAAAGCCTGTTGGCATGCACCACTTTTGGTTTACCTCGCCGACCACATTTTATCCGGAAAATCAAGTCTGAGAGACGATCCACTATGTCATATGGGCCTTCCCATGGAGAAGACAACTTAGGAGACTTCCCTTTTGTCTTCCTGGGATTATACAACCATACCTTGTCTCCGGGTACAAAGCAGACTTCAGTAGATCTCTTATCATAAGTTATCTTAATCGAATCAGCAGACGTTTTCAAGTTTGAACGCACTTGATGGTGAATATCATCCATCCTTTCCGATAACACTTTCACAAACTCTGACACATTCTCAGGCAATTCTTCGTAAGGTGGGCATTCTGTTATCAGATCCACTGGCAACCGAAGTTGCCTACCAAACATCAACTTTGCTGATCAACAT
>NW_013667519.1:53824-55265 GCF_000517525.1 Limulus polyphemus
TCTCTTCTTGTTTATTTTCTTTCTCCTCCAACCACTGCTGTAGTCTCTCTTCTTGTTTCTTTTCTTTTTCCTCCAACAACTGCTGTAATCTCTGTTGTTTATTTTGCTGTTCGAGCTGCCATTGTTGCAGGTTTTCTTGCCACTGCTGTAATCTCTCTTCTTGTTTCTTTTCTCGTTCTTCTTGTTTATTTTGTTGTTCTTGTATTGCTGCCATCAAATCTGCTAAGCTGTAGTTTGATTTGCCACTGCTCGTTTCCATCTTCTTTTTGTTTTCAGTCTCACTCTCTGACACCAATTTGTTACGTCTCAGGTCGTTTGTTAATTTCCCGTATAATTTCCTTCCGGGGAACTTCAGCGATACAAGCCTTTTCTTAAATAAAACTAGTTTATTCTTTCTCAATTCAACTTTGCAATACACTTAATTTCCACAGTCATTTTACGTAAACACACGCTATAATTCACAACGAACGATTCACGCACTTTACTTACTACTGCGCTTGACTCAGTTGTCGTTTCTATCTCTGCCTGTCTGCAATTATCTATATCTGTGCCTGCAAAAGTCCCCTGGTGGGACAGCGCTACGTCTACTGAATTACAACGCTAAAATCAGAGGTTCTATTCCCCACGTTGGACACAGCAGATAGCTCAATGTAGCTCTGCTCTAAAACAAACAAGCAAGCAAAAAACTGCTTTCAAACAACAACTCTGTCTATTTATAAAACATGTAAATCTCAACTACAATAAACGTTTTCGGTCGTTATTAATGTTGTTTCAAAGTGGATTTTGTTCCTCATATTTTTGGTGATTATGTTCCTTCGCGCTTTGATTGCGTCGTTAATTCTTGAATGTATTGTATTAAAATTCATCAAACCGGAAACGTTATGTGTTTTGCAGATAACCTTCGAGTAGTCTTGCGCGAAATTCAGAAAATTTAAACAAACAAACGCCATTTTGTAAATAAACAAGTATTTTGTACGCAAACTCAACTATGCCTACAGATATGATTGGACGGTATAAAATCAGACCGCAAAACGAGAAATCTCATATCGGCCAGTTAAGGTGTTGCTGTTACGAATATATTAACCATATTAATTATTATTAAGGTTAATCTTCGTGTTACCTATACATTAATAGTGTTAGTATGGACTGCATAGTATATGACTCCTAATATTATTACATTTAATACTGCATTTATGTTAACAGTACCCGATTTTATGTTACACATGTAAATAACTTACACTTACAACATAGAAGATTAAAAATATGGAATTAGTATTGTTACGTCTCCGCTTGTTAATTAACTTTCCGTAACTTCGTTCGGACGAAACTTAAGCGACACAAGTCCTTTCTTAATAAAACTGGTTTATTATTTCCGAATATAACTTTACCAATACACTCAACTTTAACAATCGCGCTAAACAAACGCTGTAACGTCTCTCGC
>NW_013667519.1:55851-61893 GCF_000517525.1 Limulus polyphemus
GGTAACAATGATATAATAACATTACCAGTAATATACGACTTATAAGTTATAAATTGTACAGCGATATAGTTGCATACTACTTTAGTTTTTAATACTAGTTATTAACTTATGTTCGAATAAGATACAGCACAAAGGTTATAATTTACTCAAATTTCGAGTCAAACTCCGATAGTGATAATGAGACAAAACTACCAATACTAATAATAGTAGTAGTACTACAAAGTACAAGTTATAACTACCACAGTAACAATACTATTTTATGTATAACGTTAATGTTGGTCTGATTGGGCTATTGCGTTTTTTACTTTTAACATACTCCAGACTTTTCATAATATCTCAACCTGATCTCTTATGCTAATCCTGTCTTTTCTTAAATTCCTTCAGTATTGCAACTTCTACCACCACTCCTGAATTTGGTTACCAGATTTCTAAACTGAAAAGCTGGAACATTTTTCTGTCTATGTAGAGTAACACTGTAACAGCTTTAAAACAATTTATATTACAATAACATTTGTACTATTTCTTAAATAGTCAGATGTTTATTGCATTTTGTTTTTAAAATGGTAGGTGTATTTTTTATTTATTATTCTTTTAAATAGATAAGCTTTTAACAAATTTTGTTTGCTGAACTTGTCTTGAATGTACTCAAAAGAAATATGTTATCTACTAGTTTCCTTTTTTGTTGCTTGGCAGGTATTCAAAACTTTATTCCTGCAGCAGCCCAGTAACAAGTTAGGTTATGAAAATGTGAGATCTGTATTTGTAAGGTGATTCTCCAAGTAAAATGTAAAGAAGCCACACATAATGAAAACACTGTACTAAAAACTGAGGTGATCACAGTTTTACTGGTACATCTGGTAAACCTGTTTCTGAAGGAAAATATGGCTATTAAAAAAGTTTTCCAAATCTTCAACCTCTTCCCTCTAGTTGTTTGTCTGCAACTTTTCTTGTGAAAACATGATCTTGATCATCATATTCCAGACTTCAAAAATCTTAATTCAATAAGGTCCCTCTGAGCAATTCTCCTTTAAACCAAAAACCTTCCAAGAATTTCAGCCTATTCCATGTATACAGTAACTCTTTCAAACCTGGAGACATCCAAGTAGTAATTTCCTGAACTCTCTCTTTCACTCCAACAACTAGCCATCCTTTCATAAATAAGTGACCAAAACATAACACACTGTTAAGTACTTCTGTTGATCTCTGCTATTGCTAGTGGTAACTCTTTTACATAAATTAATCCTATTAGGAAAATAACTTTTTTTGTCTGGAGCCTAGCCTATCTTTAATAATGTTAAAATTATGGCCTCTTTTTTTTTCTATTGCCTTCAAATTGAACAAAAAGAAATTGATGACCTTTATCATATCAACCACACATTGATAATATTTTAAATTTCATTAGTTTCACTTCTTACCAATATTTTTTCAAGAAAAAATTATATTCTTAACCTATCCCAATAAGATACCCATTCCATCTCTGTACTGTAGTCAACCTAGTAGCCCTTCTCAGAGCCATTTTCAATAAGTATTCTTTCTTAGATAAGAAAATAAAACCTTTCACACAATATTTCCTGTGAGGCCTACCAACAATTTACATATAGAGGTCAATACATCCAAAAATTATATTAGTTTTTCTACTAACAACAGAGCATTATTTTGATGCCATCAGCACCACTAAGTCGATAATATTTTGACATACTATTGAGTGGGTTCCCATCTTTAATAAATGTGGTGAAAATTATGGTAACCCAAATACATTACCTAGTACATGCTGTAATTAGTTACTTGCCAACTTATCCAAGTCATTCTTTATTACCTTAACATTCTCATTATAGCTAGAAATGCCTAGAGTTTAATGTCATCAGCAAACTTTATTAATTATGCTCCTATCAATAAGACAATTGTATTTAATTAGATGTACATATTATTGGTTTTTATTTTTTATTTTGACTAAGTAAGTAGTTTACTTTTATAAGAAGTTGATATTAGTAATTTATATAATTAAGAAAAAGCAAATGCTTAAATAGTGATACTTGAGGCACACTCAGTAACAAAGACCCACTTTGGTTGGACTTTATTAATAACACTTTTTGATTTATTTCATTCAGTCACTCTTCAGTCTCATTAACTGGTCTTTCCACAACTCCACTGATGTGATGGGTTTAACTCATGTTCTGTGTGGTATTTTATTAAAAGCCTTTTGCAAATTTAAGTACACTAAGTTTATGCCCTTTCCATCATCCAGATAAGTAATTTCCTCAAAACCAGTTAACAGATAAATAAATCAAAATTTTTAATACATCTATGTTGTTTTTCATTTATATTTCACTAAGTGATTTTTTAAAGTATTCCTTTTTATCAGATTAAAATTTTTCACACAAGTTAAAACTGACTTATAATTTCAACTACATCAGAAATGCTGTGACCAAAGCTTAAGTTTTTGTTCAACTAATATCTTCTTAATTACAACAATTTATTTCAAAGATGTAATATAAAACAGAAAGAAGCTTTGTTAATTTTGAACTTCTAGAATTACCGTACCAACTAGTATATTTTACTCATTTCTTTTAAAATCAATGACATGAACTCTAGTATTTAGCACTAGTAGCCTAAGACAATTTTAAATTAAGGGACTATTTGGCCAGATAAGGATGTTCTGACTTCTAATTTCCCTTAATAAACAGAAAACTGGTCTTTAAATCCAGATGTGATCCCTAAGTACTTAAAAATTCTTTTCTTAAAGTCTTGTAAAATGCTAGTCTCTTCCATTCAAGGTGGCAATATATTTCACAATTTTACCACCCTGTTGTCTGCCCTTGATTGGTACTGTAGTCTGTACTCCTTGTAGGTGTGAAACACATATGTAACTTGCACCAATCTTATAGTTGTGGTTGAGAAACTGCAAAAAAATGTCTTCATGCTAAATTATTAATATCAGTTTAATAGTAGTGATGCTATAGTCCAGGGGTTCTCAACATTTTCAGTCTAGGACCCCATTTTGTGTGGGTGAATATTCAAGTACCACAGCCATTTCTTAGATAACGTAAAATAAACAGAGAATAAATACCAATCTATAAAAAATGATGCTACAATAATATAGTTCTACATTTAGTTGAGTTTTAAATTATTCCATAACTTTAAAACTTGATCATAAAACATGTAGAATTCTAAAAAAGATAGGCAGAGCGTGGTCTAGTGGTTGTGCTATGGACTGTGGATCTTGTGGGTCCATTATTTGTATCCCATTAGTGCAAAAAAAATCGTATTTTGCATTTTGACCCTTGGATGCATCATAAAGGTGATGGTAAAATCCCATTAGTTGGTCAAACAAAAGTTGCCCAATAATTGGCATTAGGTGTTGTTTACCAGCTTCTTTCCCTCCAATCTGTAATTTTAAAATTAGAAATTACTATGCACATATAGCATTGTGCAAAAATCTGAAACAAAGTAAAAAGATATAGCAACACTCTTTGAATAGTTAGTATAGTCAGTGGACCACAGGGTAAGAATTATTATCTTTGGGGATTTTTGATACACTGCAGAGAAAAAGAAAAAAATAATATGTTGAGGAAATTTTAGAGTTATGAGGAATTAATTTGGCATTATTTCTTCATTTAAATGTAGACACCTGATATATTACATACAGAACTTCTATTTATAATAATTTACAAGTATCTTACCTAACTTTTGTGCATTAATCTTGTCTAAACTACAGTGTATGATGTAACTCAACAGTCTCATGTTTTG
The DNA here is from genome assembly GCF_000517525.1 of Limulus polyphemus. Classification (NCBI taxonomy): domain Eukaryota; kingdom Metazoa; phylum Arthropoda; class Merostomata; order Xiphosura; family Limulidae; genus Limulus; species Limulus polyphemus. The sequence goes on from NW_013667519.1 coordinate 59,599, forward strand.
CTCAGAGTTTTTATCATTGATGTTATGTTAATAATTTTAAATGTGTGAAATCAGTGTATGTTGAACTATGGTCTTTGAATACTTCATTGCCAAGTTTAAAAAAACAAAAAGATAGAGAAGTTTCGAGTTAGTAATTTTTTGTTGCTATTGCTTGTGCAAGAATTACCACGTAGATTTTGATCTACCAGTGTCTGATTGGATTTGCCATTCAGCATGTGAATGTCACTTGTCCAGTGTTTATGAATTGTCTTGTATAACTCATGTTAATGTATTGATAAATGAGAAATCTGATATCGACAAGTTCAGGTGTTACTGTTATGAATATAACAACTATATTAATTATTATTCAGGTTAATCTTCATCTTACCTATACATTAATAGTGTTAGTATGGACTGCATAGTATATGACTCATAATATCATTAGATTTAGTACTGCATTTATGTGAACTTTACCCGATTTTAAGTTACACGTGAATAACTTACACTTACAACATAGAAGATTAAAAATATGGAATTAGTATCTTTCTCATGCTGGTAACAATGGTATAATAATGTTATAATAATAATTATATTTGTTATAATTATAATATAACTGTCGTAAATAAGTACAAATTAATATTTTCAAGTTAAAACAACATTTAAAGTATAAGATGTAATGAGTGGTTTTTAGATTTAGCAGTTGTTTACAAACGTTTTTTTTTTCAAATTTATTTAGGTGAATACAAAGCTCAGTATACAGTGCAACAATGTTTCCTGGATGTTTGAGCATATTCTGTCAAGATGCAATCAAATTTACCAGTATTAGAAAGGTCAGGCAGTTGTGCAGAATTATTCCTTACAACAGAAGTTGTTGTCCAGTGACATATGTCTTTTTCAACTCTGAAACAAGACATCTCTCTTCAACTGGGTCCAGACATCAGCAAGTTGGGGAAGATATTGAGCAGAGCCTAACTGCTGAAGTTTGGGATATTGTTGTTTCCGGTGGTGGTTTAGTGGGAAGTGCTATGGCATGTGTACTGGGTATGTTTGATGTACATTAAAATATGAGAATTCTATCAGTTCCTGTGAAACATTTAATTCTTAGAATTTAGAAAGTTTTCTACTTGGTTTTTTTCTATACATTTTGTATTATTTTTTGAAATTGGCATAAACATTTGATTTATAATTTTTTGAACCTGATTACTGGCATTAAAATAAGCCTTAAAACAGCTTTTGAAGTTATTGGTAGAACAAGAGTTTAGTCAGAAAAAAAACTTTAAGATGTTTTCAAAAAGAATCTTGTTAGGAAGCTTGTACATGAATATTAAAATTTAAACATTTATTTTAACCTTAACTTCATTACATGATTTAATTAATTTAAATAAATAAATCGGAGTTATATCAAGGGGAATTTTAACTTATAATGTGTGAAATACTCTTGTAAAACTATACATAATGTGTTAAATTGTGTGAAAATTTTCTAATATTTATATATAGATAGTAACATGTTATGTTTTTCTTTCAGGTTATTCTTCAGTTTTATTAGATAAGAAAATATTGATGTTGGAGACAGGACCTCCCTTCTCACAGAAACCACTAACAGAAAAATATAGTAACCGTGTGTTTGCCCTCACACCGGCTACTCGGGATTTACTAAATAGTAAGAGACTGATACTTTTCTTCACTATTTATATGAATCTATCTCCAGTTATTATGGGTATAGAGATTACCTTCAGTGATCTAAAATGACAGATTGCCTAGACTAATGATAAAAAAGTTAATTAATTCTAGAAAAATGGATTATATCTGAAATAGGCTTTTGTTGTTTTGGCCACATACTGCCTTATTCTTAAATATGATGCATTAAATGTAAAAATTATTAATTCTTTTAATCAAAATGACATTATATCTATCATATGTGTAATATTCATTATTGTTTTAACAGTGTTTATCCACTTTAGAAGTGAAGGAATTTTATTTTGATTTCATACATACAACATGATATTCAAAGTGAATACACATTTTTGAAAATACTATGTGCATTTTACATGTATTTCTTAACTCTTTCAGCATGGTCTTGGTCCCACGAGACCAATCTTGTGACCATTTTGTGCTAGTTATAGTTTTCATACTATAACTTTTAAATTAGTAAGTATATGTTAACAAAATTTGGCAGATTATCAATAAACATTTCAATGCTTTCAGATGCAAAATATCCAATTTTATTTTTATAACTCTTAAGGTTTGTTAAGCAATGTTTTTTCATGCCTTTTTTTTTTTTACTTTTTGCATGTTGCCTATCCAACATGCAAAGAA
>NW_013667519.1:62244-69318 GCF_000517525.1 Limulus polyphemus
AGCTGTGCCTGGCTAACAATACAGAAGTTACAATGACGTGGCACACATACTCTCATGTTACCGTATCTAATAACATAATACTGACCTTGAGTCTATACAAAGTGACCTGTCTTGGCTTTGTTTTAGTAGACTAGTATTTTGTAAAATACAATCACATTTCCATTATTATACATTTATATATGTATAGAGATTATTGTTATATAGAAATAAGTTCTTAAACATATTTTTCTTAAAACATAGAACAGTAAGTAAAGAAATAAAGGAAACAATTATATCCTCTAGTTATGACCTTTGTTCTCGGTTGCTGCTTGAGGTAGGTTGCTAAGCCATTTAAAATTTCACACATGGAGGATATGAAATGAAATAATGTTTTTTAGGTTTATACATACAGTTGAATAACCCAAAAATCATCAATTACTATATTGATACCACAGAATTCCACTATATTTTATCAAGCTTAGGAACTAAGGTATATTTGGGTCTAAAAAAAATGAAATTATGAGCGAACTAAAGACACAACCTACCTCCTTGAAATCTGGATTCGAAAGAACGAGATGGTGTTCTAACACAAGAATAATGGCTGAGAAAGCCACTAGGGGGACATTCTGAGCTTTTGATTGGACATTCACAAGTCATATATTGAAGTAAGTGTATATAAGGAACCGTTTCCAAAAATGGAAAGAGGTGGCTGGGGCCACTGTGTTTGATTCAGTACATGAGCAATATCTCAGCAAATAGAAAAGATGCGAGGTTTTTATGTTATATTCTAGCTTGTAATTTTAGTCAGTAATTTTAGTTTATAATTCGTACAAAACTATAGACTTAGTATTTTGACATCACAAACATCTAATTTGAACCAGTGCTGCATTCAACATACAACGTGAAACACAAAAATCGATATTTAACTGTTTTTAATATTTACTTTTATATTAAGAAATCAAATTATGTATAATACGAAAATTTGAATTATAATCTACAGTTTGATACCAAACTTATTGACATATTTTCATGAAATAGTAGTTCAATAAAATTTTGAATACGAGTCAACAAACGCGATGACATGGCCTTTGACATGTGACCCGTCTGGAGAGGGGTAATGTGGTACAAAATTACTATTGTAACTGAATAGGCAGCATACTTTTCAGGTTAACATTAGTGGTAACATGCTTGTATTGTTTAAAAACTACAAAATGTTAGACTTGGTTGTGTTGAATAATATGCTATTTTTTTATGCTTTTTTATTAAAACCTAATACGTTATGTTATGCTTAATTGTATGTGTGTTTAGGTTGAAAGTATTTACGTGTAAGGGATTTAGTTGAGGCAGAATGAGGTGGAACAGCTCTCAAGCACTTGTTTCAGTACAATGGTGCTTATCTGATAATAATTAAAATTATTATTATTATATGTATTTGAAATATTTACTCATTAGAATTTCCATTAAATCTATATAGTAATAATGGTAATTAATACTGGACACATTAATGCTGAGTAATAAACAGTTTAAATACAAGTATCTAAAAATACTTCTGTCAAACTAAGTATAACCTTGTTTTGGTAGAAATGCTTTTCTGGGTTCATATACAAGGTGTTTCATTTCATGGAGAATGCCCACTTTTATTCCATTTCAACTATATAGTAATAATGGTAATTAATACTGGACACATTAATGCTGAATTATAAACAGTTTAAATACAAGTATTTAAAAATACTTCTGTCAAACAAAGTATAGCCTTGTTTTGGTAGAAATGCTTTTCTGGGTTCATATACAAGGTGTTTCATTTCATGGAGAATGCCCACTTTTATTCCATTTCAAGTATTAAATGAATGTCAGAATTAGAAAATGTATCAGAATTGAACAGAGATTTTGTGACTGTTTTATCTGTCAAGTGGCAGGGCTTAGCTATATATATATTCCTTGAGAATCAGGATATGTAGGTATTAAGTCACGTTAGAGCTTTAATATATACATAGCTATAGAAAGTGAACATAAACATATTGCATCAACTCATGACCTGTTAAAATTGTTCCCAATTTTTCCAAGCAGTTTTGCTAAATTTGTGCCTAACAAAAAGTTTCATTTACTGAATTCATTTTGTTATAGTGAAGGTCTTATGTTTTACATTAATAATTGTAAAATAACTGATTTAAATATTGTACTCCAGTTAAAAGATAATAGATTGTAACTATAATTACAAAAGTAAAATTGAGTTATGAAAAATGGTATTGATCACTGGAACAGCTATAGTACTGCATTTAACATTGTACCATAAGAACTCTTATTGGTCATTAAGGTTTGTAATTTAAGATTGAATTTAAAGAAAGGACTATTAAGGCTTAAAGATTTAAACTATGAAATTTTATGCATAAACTTGCTTGTTTCTAAAAAAATGTTTGGTTAGTTTTAAGCTTTTGGAATAGGCTACCTTATGTTGTGGTTTTTGCTGTTAGTTTTTAAACTTTTCTTAGATAGGTATATGGAAGTGAAGGGCAACATTTAATTTGGGTTTGACATTTTTACTCCTTGTATTTCTGAGTGAGGGAGTAACCTTGATGGATCATGTATCTTTTCATCATCTTGCTCATTCTTGTATTGTAAAGGTTACAGCTTAAAAACTCGGTACTTTAGTGTGTAAAAACTACAAATGTTACTTTTCCTGTTATCATTTGTATTGAATATATTTTAGGTTTTAAAGCATGGGATAACATATGTTCAGTGAGACTGAAACCGGTGAAAAGGATGCAGGTGAGACACTTGTTATTTTAGGCATATTGATGTATATTGTAATGAAAAAGAAAGAAGATTAATCTTTGAAAAATACTTTATTGGTTGTTTTAATGCTTCTTTAAATTTAAATTGGATGTATCTTAAGTTTACTGTGGATAACTCCAAAGAACAAAGGTTATTTAGGACAAAGTAAGTAAAGCATTTTTCAAAATACATGTAGTCTGTGGAACTTGGTAATGTATTGTAGTAAACTCATTGTTAACATTAAAAATATTTAAATGTTGATGTTAAGTTAGACATTTTTAATTAGGTTTTGATTTGAATTGTTAGTAATAAGATTATTAATTTGTTACATGGGTTTTTTGAGCTTAGAAATGTTTAAAATATATAGTTTAAAAAATTTAAATTTAAAAACAAAATTTGTATATTTTATGTATATTTTAAATTTATTACTTTTTAAGCAAAAGTGTTCAGTTGTATGTAGATATATACACAAATCTGAACCTGAAACTATTTTGCTCATGCACATATCAATTACATCATTGAGAGCATTATGCACATACAGTTGCATTGAAATGGAGACTAGGGTGCCTGGGAACAAGAGTAAAGCATTAAAGAGAGTTCTCAGTGCCTTACCATCAACCAGTGAGTGGAAATTCTGGTCCAGATTATAAAGAAAAGTTACAAAAATGGGTTTGAATAGTATGGAGTTGGCATCTCGATGATTTTGGATATCAAGAAGAGTAACAGTGAGCTGAGAAGTTATAAACAGAATGTGTTTGAAATGGGATGCAAGCGTTTTGCTAAAACAAATGAAAATAGGAAGAAACTGAGAGATAGAAGAAGCAATTTTTTTTGTGGTTTAAGCAGGAGCTCAATTTGCCAAAAACCTGCAAATTTACCAATACACTGTATTCATATTACTATAATGATATTCATACACTTCACTAATTCAAAAATTTCCCTAATCCAAAGTGGCTTACATTCCAGGCTATTTGGATTAATGAGGGTCCACTGTATATATATATATTTTATGTAAAAATATACAACATTTTCGTTATGGACTTATGTGCCAACAAATACATAACCATGCCAGTAAAACTGTAACAAAACAATGTAAAATTAGACCATTTACACAAAAGTATAAATGGTATCATTTTAAAGTGATAATGTCTGTGGACATAGTACCCATAAGCACTGGAGATATTCCATCTATCAGACAAAACAACAGATGTAAAATTAGAAAGCAAGCTACAGTTTCAATAAGCAGTGCTCCAGATAAGATGTTTACTGATGTAGTTACCAACCAAAAATCAGCCATTTACACCATTAAAAAAAATATTGAGAAGCTGTTTTACTTCTGTGAAAAAATGAATACAATTCCTTCTGTTTTAACGATAATAATGGGCACATTCTCGTAGTTTTCTGCAGTTCTGCACAAGATCTGCACAGTTCACACAATAGAGCTGTAAAAATATGCAGTCTCTAAATGCCAGAAATTTCTATTGGTGCACTCATGAATGATCCAATTTTGTGTAAAAAAATAAAATAATAAGTTTTAATGTTGTTATTTGTTTATTATGACTATATCTGGTGATTTAATTTGCTAATTAATCCTGTGCCACATTTTATCTTTAGAAATAATAAATTAATTCAGAATTAGATAAATTACTTTTATCACAAAATGCTATTGCTGCACTTTATTAAAAAAAAAATATTACTCCTGCTGATAGAACTCTGGGAATGATTACTTCTAACAGAAAAAATTATCTGGAGTACTGAATAGGGAATTAGGATCTGGGTGCTAGAACCGAAAATGTCGTAGATGCCACTACCACTGATCATATACGGCTGGTTGTATGCATGATAATTGCCCCTAAATACATAAATGTAGAAATATAATATCATCAACCACCCTCAATTTCTATCAAAACTTTATTACCCAACCTCCACCCATTTTTAATAGTTTGAATAATAACATGATGTTGTAATTTTAATGTTGTAATAACACTGGGCAGCAAAAAACAAGTTTCTCTGTTACTCGAAAAAATGCAACTTTTTCTGAGTAATTTGACAATGCTGATTCTAAAAATCATGTTGAAAATTACTCATCACCTCTAGTCTTTGAGTTATGGTAGATTTGTTCAAAATGTTCTTATATGTCATGAAAATAACTTTTTCTTTAATAACTTTATTTATTAATTGAAAATTGCATTTAAGAATGTTCAAAAACAATACGTAATACCAATACCAGTTTAAAAAAGCAATGAGTACATAAAGATTTTATACTAAAAATACATTCAGGCTATATTCAAAACTTTCATCATGTTGTTATTTTTTGTTGCAGAATATCTGCTTGACTTGTTGCACCTTTTGTGTATGTTCTCATTTCCATGCTGTAAGAACCAACAGTAATTTCCCATCATCACAGGATTCCATCATCCTTGATATTGTTGTTTAATTGTAGAAATATCTTGGTGGAAATACTCACCATGCTCACTGCACCTAGATCATTTGAAATAAAAGTCTAAATGGGAATGTAATAAGTGCATCTTTAGTGACATCCTAGACCCCATTTTCCTGTAGTTCTTGAGCATATCATCAATCATCACAGCATAATTTTCATCTCTATGATTTCATAAGAAATTTCTGACAACCAATTTGAAGGATTTCTAGGCAGAAAGTTCTTTTTGAGTACTGTTTCAAAATCATCATCCATCACCACTTCTCAAATCTGTGGCTCAACAAAGTTACCTCTGTTCATTTTTCCTTCAGTGATTTCTGGAAAACTTGTCAAACAGATATATGAAACAATTACCATCTTTACTCATTCTTTTTACAAAATTCTTCATGAGCCCCAGTTTAATATGAAGTGGGGGCAGAAACACATTTTGAGGATTCACTAAAGGATTTGGTTTTCCTGGTATGTAATTATCTCTCACTGGCCATTTCTTCTTTTTGAAATAATTTTTATCATCTCGGCTGTCCCAAAGATACAAAAAAGAATTTGGTATACCCACTTTGCAGGCCTAGCTGTAGTGCAATAACTTTTACATCACCACATATGTTCTGCCTGTGGTGATTGTATTTGATGGCCTCAAGTATAATCTGCATGCTTTGAAAAGTATATTTCATGTTCACAGCATGAGCAACAGGAATTGATGGTTTAGTGTTCCATTGTGCAAAAGTACAGCTTTCAGACTAACCTTAGATGAGTCAATAAAAAGTCTCCATTGTTCAGGATGATGTTCAGTACCTAATATCCAGAAATATTAGTCATGCAAAATTAACAGTCAGTTAGATGATCTTTGGGCTCATGCCATATCATTGGAATGACAAATGGCATACTTACTCTTTTCTTATTCAACCACTGTATCAAGCCAGATGTGCAAACTGTACAACACACATGTGGAACCCAGTGTTTTACTTTGTCACACATTTTATACCCAAAATAGTGGTAGTAAGCTACCTTTACCTCGTGTGTGATGTTTTTCCTACATGAAACTGTAATATATTTTCTGCAAATGAAGCAGAAACTGTTTGAGTGATTTTTGGACTTTCAGCCTTTACCTGAACTGGAGACAGCTACCATTTCAAATGGCTTTCTAAAAAATACAAAATGATTTATGTTTACAGAACTAGAGTTTAAAATATTTTAAAAACGTTTAGCAGAATTTGATTATATCATGGGTATGATGTGAGGAAGAAAATTGGACTCTGTTTTGTTTGTGTGTGGAGCAAGGTGAAGTGACCAACTAAGTGAGTGAGAGGAAACTGAGAGAATTGTCTGATTGTGCTCCTTTTATGCTCAGTTGAAGGAGTTCTTGAATGTTCTAGCAAACTGAGCACGTGAGGGTTTCGTAATTCCCAGATGGAGTAGGTGAGCATGGGAATGAAGCAAAAGTGGTGCAATTCACTACAAATATCATATATAAACAATTTATTTGGAATTTTACACCAATACAATACAGTCAATGTTTAAGAAAAGAGTAAGTATGCCATTTGTCATTCCAATGTTTAAATAACTTAAAATCTAGAGGTAATTACAAATTCTGACTACATTTTGTAAATCAGCACCATCAGATTATTCTGAATCACTTGAGCTTTCTCCAGTAGCAAATTTATTATTCCCCAGTGTAATATATATATGATGTTATAAACTTTAAATCCACCTCTATAATTCTGGTACTCCTGTCTTTGCCATTACAAAGCAAAATATGTGTATAGGTGTGTAAGCATATAATTCTAAGAACTTAAGAGTTATAGTAAAGAAGAATGTATAATAATATGTCAACCAGACTATATCTATCACATGCAGTGTTGATGAGACATTTTGTCCAATTCCAG
>NW_013667519.1:69980-81255 GCF_000517525.1 Limulus polyphemus
ATCCACATGTGGCACGTTTGATGCAACACAAGAGTATGGAGTTGGGTTGGGAAGTTCTCCCCCACCCACCATATTCTCCAGATATGGCACCATTAGGTTACCATCTTTTTCATTCACTGCAACACCATCTTGATGAGAAAACGTATGCAAATGTGGAAGTTATTAAAGAGGACATCATGTTTTTTTTGCTTCAAAGCCAAGTGATTTCTTTAATCAGGGCATTAACAACCTGATTTTAAGATGGAAAAGAATCATTGATAATAATGGAGATTATTTCATTTAATAAATGTTTTGTTTTTTCATACAAGTTGTTTGATTTTTTTAATCTAAAAAAGTGACATTAATTTCTTGACGACCTAATATTATCAAATTTCATGTAAAACAACTGTGATTTAGACTAAGAAAATAAAGTTTAATTATTATCACTTTTATTTCGGTTACTTACAAATCAGGATTATGGTAAGTATATTATTTGTTTTTATATTAATTATTTTTAATTTTTACTTGAATTAATGTTCATCTCAAGGTACAGCCAGGTAACAGAAAGCTCCAAAACCTTTAAAAAACATTTTTGTACACATAATTTGATAAGTACAACTTAATATAATTCAATCTTATTGTCCAGTTTGATCTAACTTTATATAATATGTTGTTAAACAAAGTATTGTGCTTATTTCTTAAGCAATAAAATTTACTTTTTTGCTGTTGAGTAAAATACTTTTATTACTACATGAAATATAATCTTTTTACCTCCATTTTCAATTTCAGAAAATTTGGTTGAATTCATTTCTAGATAATTTTTACTTAAATCAAACTCTAATTTGAGTTTAAAATAATTTATTTGCTGTTTCAGGTTTGGGAAGCATGCTCCGATGCCACAATCTCTTTCCAGCATACTGGAATGTTGCATGATGTAGCATATATTGTGGAGAATGAAGTGATTTTAGGTGGAGTGATGGAACAGCTGGCCAAAATATCGGATAGAGTGACTGTGTTAAACCATGCAAAAGTTACAGAATATGTCCTTCCTAAACAAGGCGGTATTAATGAGTGGGTAGAGATCAAGCTAGAAAATGGACGGAAGCTAAAAACAAAACTTTTGGTGAGATGACCATGTTATGAATGTGTTAGTATTAACCTGATGAAATAGTGTGAACTTACAGTGACTAAACTAAAGATTTAACTCTTTTTGTATGGCCATGCCAAAGTGTACGTATCATGACCACCTTCATTCAAATCACTTTATTATCAATGTGTCAGTAAACTTGGCGTGGAAATATAGTTTATAATTCAAATCTTTATATTAATTGAGATTTAGCATTTTAATTTTAGAAAGAAGTATTAACACATTTGCTATGGGCTTGGTCTAATTGGCTGAATTTGCGACTCCAAATTGACTTTTATAGTTTCCATACTATAAATTCTTATAATTTTTTTTATATATATTCATGAAATTTTGCAAGCTTTCACTAAACACTAAAAGACTTTTTGTAGACAAAAAATCAGAATTTTGACTAAAAATTTCTCATTAAATATATGGAGTTAAACTATTGATTGCTCCAAGTGCAAAGTGATTTTCATTTTAAGATTAAAAATACTTTTCTTTATCTGAAAATTGTCAAATTTTATTTGAATAATCTCTTGAAAACTCCTAATTAAATTTCAAACGTTCTTTTTTTCAGTAGAACTTTATATTTTGTTACTTTCTTTAACTCTAGGTTAACAAGTTTAACAAGGTTGGTGAATTTGACTGATCTCTTAACCACCATAAAAAAATATGAAGTAAATCTGACTTACCCTTTTTCTTTCTATCATGACTTCAAATTGTAACTTGAAACTACATTTGTCTATTCTAAATAGCTTAAACCATATAACACTATACATTTGTTCCTAGTTAAATTTTATTGTTTTATTGTCCTTTGAACCATGTCTAATTAATAATCCCACCATATAAGCTGTAAATCACATGGTGAATATGTAGCTCATGTTAACCTATCAAAAAGGCACGAGCTGCTTGCAAGTGTACCTCATGAAAAAAAAATTGTTTCTTTATTTTACCTAATCTAAACTTATTTTACTAAAAAGCTTCTAATTTTGACATTTTAGTTAGTTTTATATTAATAAATAAAGATTACAGATGAAAACAATAAATATTGTACTTGCATGTTGTTTTTTGCCATTGACTTTTGATAAAACTTAACCCTACTTTTTTATACTAATGGTACTACTGCTCTAAATAGTTTTTACTTAATTAAATAATGCACCTAAAACATATAAAGAGCAGACAATGTCCTATTAGTATCATAATTTTCTGGCTTTCTAACTATTCAATAAGAGCCGTTAAGAATTCAGCTATGCTCATTGATGTGTTTCCAGTGGGAATGAAGTTTGAACTGGAAGTGAAATAGACAATTCTCTGTACAGAAAACAACATAATATAATATGTCATTTGATAGATTAAAACTTTTGGCTTTTTATTGGTTATAGATAATATAGTATAAAATGTCATTGACAGGTTGGCATGGCAAGTGGGTCTGATTTTCTAGTGTATGGCTCTGTAAGCAAATAAGATTGAAGGCTATAAAAATCATGCTTTGCCTGAGTAATAACAGTATTATATTGAGTAATTTATGTTAAGTTCTGTACTTCTTGGAGGGGTGGTAAATAAATTGGAGAAGAAGGAAGACCTAGAGAGCAAATGTCACAATTCTCATACTAGGGTAGGTTGAGGATTTTTCAGATATTTCCTTAAAATTTAGAAATTAACTTATATAATTTTAAAATTTGATTTATTAACTAAATTTTGATGCCAAGTTTATTCATATACATCGATAATAATATAGTTTAATTAAATTTTGAATGTAACTGTAATGCACACTTTGATCTACCCATTGCAAAAGGGTTAATTAGAAACACAACTTATACATAATCACAAGCAAAAATATAAAATGTGCACCTCCTACTTTCTTGACTTACTTGTATATTTGTATAACCCACTAGATAAGCCCATCCCCTCGCATTCTATCTTTTGATTGCAAATTAACTCTATATTGTTTACGTACATGTTTATAATTAATGGGAGGAGCAGGAGCTTTTCTACAAGAAGCTAATTACCAGTTTTTTAATTTTGGCACTTATGTTACTCACTTGACCAAAGTGTGATTATTATATTGATACTCCAAACAACTAATGGAATTTTTTAAACTTATTTATTACTTAGAAATTTAGATGAAATATAGTAGTTTTTAGACATTCTATTTCAAATGAGTGATATATATTTTTGTTTTCTAAAATGTGTATTTGAAAGCTGCATGAATTCTTTTTAGGATACCCTAATAAACAAAAGGAACTAAGATGTAAAAATTATAAACTTCACAGCTTAACTTATCAAAACTTCAGTAAAATAAAATGTCTAAAATTACTCTAGCTTGACCCAATGTAACACAACACTAAAGGAATCAAATAATAGACTCCCACTGTGATTCATATGGTAAAAATTATTTCACTGAGTACAACTACAAAGGACAGAATAAAACAATAAAGTTTATTTTCTATAATTATTATTTTTTAATTAAGTGCTGCAGTTGAGGCAGGATATGTCCACTTGACATGATGAAGTCCAGGTTTAAAAATATTACTTTGAAGTTCAGATATTCAATATTTTGTTTCTTCTCAGCTCCATTTTTGTACAAGTCAAAACACTATTTCCAAATCTGAAATAATATAATATAATGATATAATAGCTCAATAATTTTAGGGTTTACATATATGTTTTTTAAGGAAAAACAGTTTTATAAACATTTACTATAGTGTTTCCTAACAAAAACCTAATTTTATGAAACATGGGGGACATCTTTATCTTCACGTGTATAAAATATTTATGTAAGCCATATTTAGAAGAATTTAGAAACATCAACATCTTTCACATAAAAGTCAGGCAAAAGCTAAACATTATATATGTGTGCATCCCATGAATACGAGGTTGTGGGGGAACTGAGGGTTTTAATAATGTGATAGTTGATTAAAATAGTTTGTCATTACCTTTATTGTAGTCAAAAGTGTACTAAATAGACAATTTAATTTCTTGATAGTATGAGCTTGATTTAGGTTCAAAATTGAAGAAATGTTTTTATCTTCATTTCCATTCTTAATATAAACTATGGGTGTGGGGAATAGAATAAACAAAACAATATAATATAAGCTTTGAACATTTAAAAGTATACATTAAAGGATAACAAGGGACAAAATCTTGAACACCTCAATCAGATCCCCTCTAACTCTTCTTTTTTCAAGAGAAAACAAGTTCAGAGAGTTTAACCTATCCTCGTATGATAACTTTTCCATCTCAGATATCATCCTAAAAACACTCCTCTGAACCTTCTTCAACAATTCAATGTCCTTTCTGAGGTAAGTGGCCCAAGTCTGAACACAATACTCCAAATGTGGCCTAACCAATGACCTATACAATGACATTATAACCTTTTAAGACTTATATTCAATATAGCAGTAGATACAACCTAAATTTCTATTTGCCCTGTTGCTAGCAACAACACATTGATTGAACAGCTTAAAAAGATTTATCAATCAGAGCACCAAGACTTTTTTCTTCCATAAAACTGTTTAGGTTATTCCCATAAAAATTATACTTCATCTTGTGATATCTTACATGCATTACCTTGCATTTATTGTAATTAAAAGCTATCTGCCATTTATTTGTCTAAATCCAAAGCCTTTTGAAATGCAGTAGCATTATTCTCACAGTCATCTACACCCAAATTTTTAATGTCATCAGCAAATGTAAATAATCTATTGACCATTCTTTCATCTAAATCATTGATTTTAATAAAAAATACCCCACACATGACATTAATCTAGTTTGACTGAACTCAATTTATGACAACCCTTTGCTTTCTTCCATCTAGCCAGTTTTCTATCCAATGATCAGACTTGTCCCATGCACCTACAGAGGTAACATTTTACAAGTCGTTTATGTGACAGTTTATACCACTTATCTACATATGCAGTGACTTCTTTAAAAAATGTTAAAAGATTAGTAAAGCAAGATTTTTCCTAGTGAAACCATGCTGACTATTCAACATCATTTTAAGCTTAGTTAAATGACTTTGCAAAGCATCTTTTATCAGAATTTCAAATACTTTTCCTACTACTGATGTAAGACTAATATGCCTAATGTTACTGGAATACATTTTATCACCTCCCTTGAAAAGAGGAGTAACATTAGCCAACTTACAATATTATGGCACCTACTTTCTATTTAAGGACTTTGAAAAAATAATAGCAAGTTACTCACACATTAAATTATTAACCTCTTTCAAAGCCCTTGGGTGAATATTATCTGGACCATGAGCTTTAACCTTTTCTAGCAAGAATCCCTTTATATCCCTTTCTACTCATGTCACTGAGTTACATTCAAAATTTAATTAACCAACTTAACTAACAATGTAAGTCAATGAAATGAACATTATAATGCATGTTATAATTCGAAATTGTATGTTATTTAAGTTTTAATTTCTTTGTTTCAAAAGAAACCTTTAAAAAAATAACTTAAACTTCAGTTATGTTGTCAAATGACCCACAAGCTATGAAAAATCTGAACTTTTGCACTATCTATCTTGAATCAAATAACCCCAGTCTTGTAGATGTATATTTAGACAATAATGTGTTTACTTGCCCTATTGACATGTATGTTTCAAAGTTCTTCATCTGAGTTCTATTGAAACTAGAGATAAATTTTTCCATCCCCTGACATGTGCCATGCCCACCTTCTATACTATTCCTTGAGCTTTACAAGTCACATGTAGTTACTTGACACACATATATACAGTCATTAGAAAGAGCTCATTTTACAATATAATCCAACAATAGTTATTTTGAAATTGGCACTCAGTTGTCATCCTCATATGGATGTAACTGGGGATAGTATTCTTGGCTGATTTGTCCATAACATTTACAGTTGTTATAGTTAGAGAGACAGTTATATTGCATTTATGTGTTACTTTTATATCTTAGTTAATTATGTATTATTTATGTTTTAAAATGTATAATTGAAAGGTTTAAATATTTTTACAAATTATCTCAAACATTGCCCCAGTTCTCAAGGCTTACAATTTTCCTTGAGTGTAAGATAATTTTGCCAATGGCTTGTGCATCTCTCCCAAAGATACTGTAATTTGCCCTGAGGGTGTCATTGACTTGTGTTGTGATGAACAATAAATGGTAAAGGTCAAGAAGGAAAAATAAAACATAGAAAATTAAGTATATGTGGAAAGGAAAAGATCTGAAATATCACCAAAAGATATTTTAAGATATTCTGCGAAAAATTAAAATGTATGTACGTTTTTCTGTTTCATAATTTTAAACCTTTCGTTACACTGTATGTTGATGATAATATCTACACTACACTTAGTGATACGGTAGAGAAAATGAAAAATAATATATAAACATTTACCTTAAAATAATTTTCATACTCATTAAAGAGGTTATGCAAATAAAACTCAAATTGTAAGATGAAGAGAAGTTTTTTAAATTTAAAATGAAAATCACCTTGCATTTGAGCTATTCAGAGTCTAACTGCAAATAAGTACAATAAATAGATAACATCAAGACACATGGTAGTGTGTTGTGTAGCCAAAACAACCTGCTATAGGACACACTGTGTGCAATTAACAGGAGTGATAGTTTAGCGATTTTCCACTTTTTTGTATCTCGGACTGTGGTAGTCTCCAATCTATCACATATTTTCAGTGGATGTGCTCTACAAGATTCTTTCTTTGCATACCAAATTCCGAGGCAATCCATTAAGAAATACCTGATATATAACATCTTCAATTTTGATTGAGTTTTATTTTACTTTGCACTAGAAGCATGGAAACTTTATTTGATAGAAAAACACACTTAACTTTTAAGGCTTTTTTTTTTTTTTTCAAAATTGGTACACTGATAGATCTTTTCAGTCTATAATTAGGAGTCTCATAAGCTGCATGTGCAAAGTTATACAACAAAAAGTGCTCAAATTTGCAAAAACTTTTGTGCACACCTAGGCAAAAAGTCACGAGCTATCAGTGTAACATTTGTACTACAATTTCACCTAAGAGTAAAAGTGGATCGTTTTTAGTTTTTTGTTGTTCGGATTAAAGACAGCTGATTTAGAACAGCAAAAGTACAAGGTAAAAGGACGTGCAGATACATAAGTATTGGTGAAGTCAAGCAAACTGGATTATCATTTTGTAACTCAAGTTTTCAAAAGAGTCATATGGGTGGATTATTATTATACAGTGCCAACTTTCAAGCACAGATTTGTTAAATTTTATGAAATTATCCTAATTAAATAGATTTTAGCATGACGTGATATTATTTAAGCAATTAACATAAATAAGAATGCTCGATACAACTGTACTGATCGCATGGGGTGATGACAAGAAACTATTAATTTAAATTCCATGGTGTTACTATAAAAGAAGCTATTAACTCTGTTTTAGAGAGGAAAAACTGTTACCATATATTTGAAAGAATCTGGTTGGTTCTTTAAAGTATAGGTCTTTCTGAATAATAGGGTTGTGATTCTAAAGCTAATGGTTACTGTTGAGTATCACTTTTTTACTTGCCATGGTTTGTTGGTGTGTATTGACAAAAAATCATGATATATAATCAAAAATACCTTGGATGTGAAAAAAAGGTGGGGACAAAAAAGGATAGAGTGTGCGACTTAAAGGAATGAAATCACAATTAGCAGCCTAACTGGTAGCTACACTTATAACATTGATAAGAATTTTACAGCAAATATTCATTCATGAGTTAGCTAGTCCATATATTTTATTTTATCCATCTTCATGTCCAAAGTTTTTCATTAGATATTTTTAGTAGAAAGAATTAATTAGAATAAGGTCATTCTTTGTGTACAAGATACTTATAATCCTTAACAAAATCATACCAGTTTTTGTGAGGATATGTTAAGAAATCCCAAAGTTACGATATGTATTGTTCCACATGTAATATTCCCCAGTTATTCCTGCAAATTGTAGGAGACTGTTGCAAAAGATTTTTTCTTAACAAGCTCAGAATTAATGTGATCATTTTGATCACTTGTTTTCATCTAGCAACTGTCCAAATTGAGGAATATTGCTTATATCTTCATTAGTAAGAACTGAAAAAAAAAAATTTAACACATTTGCCACTGCAGCAATTTTAGTGCATGTGCTAAGCCACATTCATTATTGCTAAAGTGACAAAACTTTAGCAACAGTTTGAAACAATCACATAATATAAAGGTATTGACAAATGGAGTAGCCAGCACTGGACCAGTTGACCAGTAATCTTTTACCAATGGTTTTTTTTCATGATGCCCATGATGAAAAGAATGCCAAGTAATTTCTCATTTCAGATGCATCAGTTACAGACTATCACCAATGCATTCTGCTTTTAGTCTTTACACAGTTCAATTTCAAGAACTGTGCAGCAAACCTATTTGTTTCAGTGACCATCATGTTCATAACATCCTCTGTCACAAACAGTTTAAAAATGTCAACTGGAATGGCCTCCAGCAGCAAACCTGCAACCATTTGATGCTGTATAGAGAAATAAATATTAGTTGGACTAACATATGTAACCTGACAGTCTGCCATCCATCATCTGATGGTGGTATTACAGTGTCACTGTTGGTGTCTGGATTTGTAGTGTCAGTTACAGATGAATCAGCTTGGACGTTTTCTTGGTCTGTAAATTTCAGGCCTCTTTCATCATCAATCTCAGAATCACTAGGCTCATAATTACTCTCCCTATCTACATTGTTCTCCTCAAATGATTATGAATCAGATTATTATAAAAATACCAGTAGTTTCACTCAGACTAAAACGTTTGCACAACCCTGTATCTTGTTCCCACACTATACCCTCTCTATTTCTTATTTTTTCTTCATTATTCTGGCACTCTCCACTGTAATTCTAGTTTAAAGTTGGTTTTATAGTTAGCAAACCTGCCCCTACCCTACCTAAATGTAAACCATCCATTCCAGAAAGCTCCCTTTCCCATTGAACTGATTCCACAAATCCAACCAGCCAACCTGCTTTTCCATACTTATTAACTTAAGCTTGATATACAGTCCTTGTGACCTACTTATAATTTCATTCCTGACAGAATTAAGTTATTATTTCTTTGAATACCTTTATCATTGCCTTGTACTTGTTAACTCCTCTGATCTACCCTTCCCTACATCATATTAGTCCCTGTGTGCATTCCAAAGACTATCTCTACTAGCACCTTTCACTATATCACATGCTCTGTCAGTTATATCCTCCATCCTTGACCCCAGATAGCATATCCTCCATATTTACCTCATAGACTATCTTATCTATGTGCCATACTAAAGAATCTCTTATAAAAATAACCTCCTTATGTTTATCATACCCATTCTTATCTGTCCCTTTGGTTATTCTTTCATCCTCTTCACAACCTAAAGGCTAAAATTATTCTTTATTAGAGTTTACTCTTTATAATTAAATCTATTACAACTAGCCCTGTTATTAGTTTCTAATTTCATGAGAATCATTATCAGCCTCTGTATCCTTTGCATGCAAAAGCTTAATTTCCTCTTTAAATCCTGCTGCGATTTTTTGCATTAAACCTTTCTCTTTATCCATAGCCTCTACCCTATTTAGAACAGCTTCCAACTTTTCCTCCAACCTACAAACTTTACAGCTCCAAGTTTCCAAATAAAAACCTAGTCTTTGCAACTGTCACACCTAACAAACTGTGAGTGCTGAACACTTACACTATTCTTAACCATTGTAGCCTGGGAATAAGTAATCAATGCTAAATACAGGTAACCTAATGACAATAGTATTAAGTCTAATGGTAGAGTTAAGTATAATACATTACCTTATCTTCTCACTTAAGTAATTGTTTATCTTTAAAATGTGAAATGACTAATAACTAGTCCTTAGATTATTTTTGCAATAATACGGTTTATTTAACCTGTTTTACAACTTACAAATAACCGAATAAGCTTAGATTTAAGCTAAAGTTATGTTACACTCACTAAATCAAACTGTAGATTAAATAATATTAAACTGTAGATACACATAACACCAAACCCTCTATTAATCAATACCTATACCTTTAAGTTTAATTACCAATTTCAGTACTATAGCTATGATGTAAAACACATTTCTAGTTACATACACTAAATGCTAATATAACAGTTTACTGGAGTTAATTTATCATAGTTCATATTTTTTTATTTTACACGAATATAAACAGTTGCAACTGATATTTATACATTATTTATCAGTAAAATCAACACTAGCAGTCAAAATGTGTTCACTATTTTTACTCTGTGATCTTCAGCATTAAATAAAAGACATTTAGCCAAAATGCTCATCGTTCAATTAATTTTTTTTTTAGTGTTATCCACATAATTTCACATACTGTTGCTTTTTTCCATTCAAGATAGGAGCTGATGGGAAGCGATCACTGGTAAGAAAGACCGTGAATGTGAATTATACAGCTTAGAACTATGGCCAGAAGGCTGTAGAATTTTATTGGATAGTGAACATGATTTCACTAAGGGAAAATGTTGCCTTACAAATCATTTGACATTCATTGAAAAATTTACTGCTTAGGTAGATGTGTAAATTTGGTGTATCTGAATTTTCAGAAAGCATTTGACAAGGTGACACATAAAAGGCATGTAAAAAAAATCTCTATATGTGTTGGGGATATGTTAGCAAATTGTTAGAAGAGTGGCTGAATCGAAAAAAAGCAGGGGGGTTGTTATAAGTGGGGTACCTCAGGGCTCAGTCTTTGGACCTTTGCCTTTTTTTTATTTATAGCAGTGACATAAATGAAGGAATGTTCAATAAATTACTTAATTTTGCAGATGATATTAGGGTTTTGGGTATTGCTAACTGTGAAGAGGATGCTGTTGATTTACAAAAGGATTTAGATCATTTAATCAGTTGGGCAAATATATGGCAGATGTGTTTTAATTACAATAAATACAAGATAATACATATGGGTTATTATAATTTATATTATAAATATAATTTGGATGGAAATAACCTTAACAGTGTCATGAAAGAAAGGGATCTTGGTGTAATAGTTGATCAGTCTCTTAAGCCATCCAAGCAGTGTGCTGTTGCTAGTGGTAGAGCAAATAAGATTTTAGGTTGTATCTACAGAAATATTGAATATAAGTCTAAAGAGGTTATAATTTCATTGTATAGGTCACTGGTTAAGCCGCATTTGGAGTATTGTGTTC
>NW_013667519.1:81305-92953 GCF_000517525.1 Limulus polyphemus
GGAGGGGTTATCATACGAGGAGAGGTTTAAATCTCTCAAATTGTTTTCTCTTTAAAAAAGAAGAAATAGAGGTGATCTGATTGAGGTGTGTAAGATTATAAAGGAAATTGATAGTGTTGTTGCATTATCTTTTTTCATACTTAAAAGTTAGAATAGTAGGACTAGGGGACACAAGTATAAATTTTGGCAGGATAGCAGTCATCTTCAGCTAAGACAGATTAATTTCCTAACAGGGTGGTGAGCCTTCAGATGTTGTGGAGGCAGTAAATTTAAGTGAGTTTAAGGAAAAGCTTGATAAGTATATGAATATATGAATGATTAGGGCTGGCTTTAAGTTTTATGTATGTATATATATATTTATTTATTGATAGTTTTAGTTTTGTTTAGAGGATGGAACAGCTGAGATGGACCAGTAGGTTCCATGTTGTCCCAAAACATTATGTTATGTTATTGTTATAATTTCACATACTGTTGCTTTTTTTCTGTTCAAGATCGGAGCTGATGGGATGCGATCACTGGTAAGAAAGACCATGAATGTGAATTATACAGCTTGGAACTATGACCAGAAGGCTATTGTGGCAACATTAAAGCTTTCTGAGGTTTGTCTGCAACCTTAAATTCTAATAAAGCAGTTGGTTTTTCTAAAGAGTATTTAAACTATCAATGTACCATGTAAGTACAAAATGGAACAAAAGCTGAAGAATTGATCTTCAGTTAAAATACTGTACTATTAGTTTCAAAAACTATCCATTTGAAAATTAGTTGTTTCTGTTATACATTTTGTTATATATATTTTGATGGGTTTTTAAACTCATATTTTAGAATATAAATCCAATATTGTTATAGTTCTAATGGTTTATGTAGATCAGAAGTATAAGATCAATTCTTTAAATACACCTTTCATTTTCTATGTGTGGCTTCATGTTTATATAATCATATGTCTTGCTATCATGGAGTATAACATTGTGTATATAAAAAAAAAATGCCATCTTTGAAAATGCAGTGGTAGAAGCTTGCCTATTGCAAGCAATGAGTTTTTATTTGTTACAGAAGTGTTTAAAATCATGTTGGACTGCTGATATTTTCACTTCACATTATTTTTTGTTAGTCAGTTATTTATTTCTAATCTGAAGTGTGTAAAAACATCTCATGTTTATCTTTTCTGCCACAAATCACTGCCTAGGATGTTATTTGTTCCGTTTCAGAACTCGTGAGATGGGCTACATCTATTGCAGCCAAACATATATTTGAAAAGCTATTTGTATGTGCATATTTAATGTGGTGCAATGCGTCATTTTAGGTCAAACAGAAACAAT
Organism: Limulus polyphemus; assembly: GCF_000517525.1. Lineage (NCBI taxonomy): Eukaryota > Metazoa > Arthropoda > Merostomata > Xiphosura > Limulidae > Limulus > Limulus polyphemus. The sequence goes on from NW_013667519.1 coordinate 82,622, forward strand.
TAACATTATGTTTGACTGCAGAATTTTTTTCACATTCCTCTTAGTTAGTCATTTAAGGATTTTTAATGAGGTATGTAAACTTAGCTTAGCAGATCTACATTTCTTCTTCCACAAACCTCTGCCTGGGAGGCCTTTTGTTAAATTCCAGAACTCATCAAGGGATGAATTTATTGGAGTCAAAATAACATTATTTAATCATTTTAAAAGGCACAAAAAACCATATTGCTTTATCAGCAAAGCAATATAACTAATTAAGGAGGAATGTGGGGAAAAAGCATTTACCATTAAAGATTATTTTAATCACATTAATTAGGAAAGAAAATTGTCTTTTGTTTTTCTATGAGATTTTTATAGTACATACAATCATTCAAATTGTCACTTTTAGTTTATCCAGTAAAGCTTTTTGTTCCAGCTGTGTTTTGAAATTGTGCTTCATTATATATGTTAGTGCTCTAATGCTTTACACAACATGGTTCACTTACCATTTTATTTAAAACTTGTATTTTTCCATTTCAGCCAACAGAAAACAATGTTGCATGGCAAAGGTTCATAAGCACAGGACCAATTGCACTATTACCAGTGAGTAAAACTTAGTTTACCTCACCTAAATTTCTTTGTTGTTCTAATATATGGCCAAATATACTGGCACTGAACTAATGAAACAATGGAGTCTTAATCTTTATAAGTATAAATTTGAGAAGGGTGTATTTAATTAGCTATACCGATTGCCAGGTTGATGTTTAGTTTTTCTTTAAGTACATAGTGTGCTTGGACCAAAAATTAATATTAATAGGTATTGTAAAAAAATGGAATTCTGATTGTACTCTCATACACTAGCATTTACTCATAAAGTAGATATGTCATTTTTGAAATATTGCTGTCACTTTAGTGTAAAAGTAAGAAGAAAAAAAGCATCCTAGTGGCATAGAGTGTAATTAAAAAAAGTGTAAAATATGTTAATTAATGTTTTTTAGAAGTGGAAGTACTTTGTCTGGAAAATGGTAGCTTTCAAGTTAACTCTTTCCAAATAGGCTCGGTTATTTTGACTGAAAGTATCCATACTATAACTTTTAGTGTGGTATGTGTATATTTATGAACTTTAGCAAGCTTTTAATAAACTTTACAAAACTTTTATGCACAAAAAAGTCTAATTTTTTAATTAAGTATTTTTACTAAAGATTTGTATGTGGATATATGGAGCTAGTGTTGACTAGTCTGAGTGTAAGGTGATTTTCATGTTAAGGTTAAAATACTTTTATTCATCTTACAGTTTACAAATCTTATTTGCATAATCTCTAAGAGCTCCTAAATTAATATCAAGCATTTTTTTTAATTAAAATTTTGTATTTGATCTGCTATTTTTTCTGTCCTAACCCTGTTCAAACTCTGTTGATTTGACTGACTTTGTAACCACCACAAAAATTACCAAATAAATTCAAATTAATTTTTCTTTCTAGAATTGCTGCATATTGTAACAGAAAGCTACAGTTGTTTATTTGAAGTAGCTTAAGGCTTGTAACAGTCTACATTTGTTTCTACTTAATTTTATTTTTTTATTGCTATTTGAACTAATAATCCCATGATACAAGCTCTAACTCACCCAGCGGACATGTAGCTCAAGTTACTGTATTGAATGATTTAATGCACATGCTATTCAAAAGCATACCTTGTGAAGAAAATATTTTATAGTCATTATTTTCAGAAACGGTGCAACCTCCCTCACCCAAAGCTATCTCGATCCTGGTTTGCCCTCTAAGCATTGCTAAAAAAATATTTCGCTAACAGCTCACCAGTCTTTTATACCTTTTGTTTTCGCACCATTTCAGAACTTGTGCTGATCATGTGACTACCCTCCACTAATCATACTGTGCCATCTATACTAGCACAGCTAGCTCCCTCTACTATTCTAAAACAATTCTAACTTTCTCAATTGACATTCTAGTGTATAGACGTATGTTTCAACTCATTTTATGTGACTACAAAATTTTAATTGTGCTTGATCACAAACTCGTATCAGTTTGAACTTTTAGTTTCAACTTCTTGTGTTTGATAATCATTGTTTCTACTCATTTGTTTTAGAAATATTTCTGTTTTACTAATTCTAATTTGTTCATATGAATTTAAGAAATTCCCGTATTAGTAGACAATGGTTTTGACATGAGTCCCCAGGTCTCGGGGTCAACGATGTCTGCTAGGGAAGCACATGCTTTAGTTTGCAGGGAGTTCATGTCTTGCATTTGGCCAACGATTTCTTCTTTCACATTATGATTTTTTTGTGAGGAAGGATATAACTACTGTATGGAAATTTCTTTCAATGTCGCTTTTAACCTGTTACGCCTCTGTGTAATATGCTGGGTTAGGTATTGTTCTTTTTCCCAGGAGACTTGTGGTAAGTTTTTCAGTGTGTATTCCTCACTACCAGTAGGTATACTCATGTTTGGCAAGTTTATGTATGCTTCTGTGGATGGACTTGATTTCTGCACTCGATAATTAGGTCTTTCATGTTTTCCCTACTCAATATTTGGTAAGTTAGATTTTTTAAATTCTTTTACCTTCTAAGTTACTTGTGTTTAAATTTGTAAGTTTCTTTTTCTTTATTACTAGTCACATCTAATTGGGGATTAGATTTGAGACAAAATTTGTTATTGTCAAGGTGCCTTTTTATTCTCGTATTCTTCAGGGAAGGTTTTACTTTCATGTCCTTTGTCATATAGATTCTTTGAGTGGACTTGTATGTTTGGTATTTAAGGGTCTTTTATCTTCTAAGTTCCTTTAGTGGTTTTGTACTTTAGGTGTTGCTTATTGTTTTAGGTCGAATTTCATAGTTTTTAAATTTTTTTGTGTACATTGTAGACTCTACAAATTTCTAAGTTTTGTTAGTATTGAGTACTTTCTCTAAGCATCTTAAATGTGTTTTTGGCCACTTCACAACAGTACTGTGGGTTCTGCAGTTTCTAACTGAAGGTTTCTGTTTTCAGTTCTGCTCCTCCTCTATCCACATCCCAAACTGCCCAGTTTGCAGCATGGAAGTAAAATAGTTCTACTTCTCTCAGAGCAGTATTTGTAGAACCATCACTTCAGTCTTTGCAGACTCTGCAATGTACTTAGTGAAAACAGCACATGGATGGTCACTGATGTAATTTGTGCCAGTATCTACACCATTTGTTGTCAGGAGGTCAGGCAGAAAAAATATTTGTTGGACCCCAATTTTTCTATGATAGTTCATGTTTTAATTTGTTTGTAAGAAGCACATTGTGTGATTTGAATTTATCATATGGTATAATTTAACAAACTAATCAGTTATTAATTTATCACACAAAACTCTTTATTTATGTTCTATAAAGTAATAAACTCACAGGTTTATAAAAATTAATTACCCAAAGTTAACAATCATCATAATGAAAATTATCTGAGATTGGCTTCTTCAGTTTGAGCTTTCTCAGTTTCACCTCATTGTTTTCAACTTTGTCAGAAGCACTTAAATGTGTGACTTATAAAATATTCATAGAATTAACAAAGAAATCAATAAACTTAAGTAATTATCAGTTTTTATGATCAAAAGATAACAGTCATCATAATTAAATGAGATTGACTTCTTCACATTGAGTTTCTGTCATATCATCATTTATCTCACATTCTGCTCTCTAAGTCATCTAAGTCATACTCCTATTCTAGAGCAATTAGTGATTCATCCTCAAAATTAGATATATGTGCCTTTTGTTTTTTCTTTCATCATCCATATGTAGCTGTTGAAGGCCACTTTGATCTGGTGCCAGCTTATCTCCATAGGTGGAAGGCTGGTTCAGAATCATACTCTTTTACATTTTTTGTATGTAACCTTATCTTCATAAGGTCTGATACAGTCTCTGGTTGAAGCCCATTCAGCAAACCTGTATGCACTAGTTTGTACAAACTGAATCCATGCTCTACTTCAGCACTGTGTGCTTGCAGGATGAGTATAATAACAATGAATGTAGGAAAGTTATCATGTCCACCTCACCATCAAATTTCCTGCTCGATTGCTGCATTGTTAACCCTCTGATTTGTACCCTTTGTCTGATCAGTCACAGACTGGATAACAATTGTCTTTATGATGGTCCATTCATTTATAACTGCATCTGGACTGAATGTTGTGCACAGATTGTGTGGTTCTTGAAAATGATGTAAGAGCACCTGGATCTCAGTATCACCAAACTTTTTAAGAGCTCTTAGTTGTTCAATGGCCATGTATTGATTTTGAACACTGAAAGTGCCGAGATATTTGGGTCATTCAGGTTTCCAAACCTTTTTTTTCAAGATGATAAATTAAGGTATTTAGGATCTTCTCTGTGCCAAAACTTGTTGAATCATTCTGCAACTCTGTGATACCAAGGTGAAATGTGAAGTCCTCTTGCATGCTGTCCTTGAGTAACCCATGAAGAGCTGGTTCATCCCATGTCCTATATCTTTGCAACTCTTCTAGAGTTGCATTTAGGGCCTTGGAAACATCACTTAGGATAGAATCCTGCCTCTGCACTCTTTCAAAAAAATTCTCTAAAGGATGATGTGATGTCTAACATTGGATGAAGATAGATAACCATCTTTCTTGATCTTAGATGTTTCAGAAAACCATTTGCTTTACCTTTGGGGGCAGCAGATGCACTCTGATCATTGGAGACAGCATTTTAAATGTGCAATCAATGCTGGGTATACCTTGAGTAGGTTTTCTATTTCTATATTTATATGTTGCACCTACATGTGCCTTTTACTTGTGTAGGGAGCCTTTTCTCGGTGTTTTCCACCTTTTTTGATTTGATCAGTCCAGTCCTGGCTACTGATGAATTTTGATATTACAAGTAAATGCTCAAAAGGAACTCGTCTAAAACTTTTTGGTGCTTCAATTCTTTGGCTGCATCTTTGATAGCCAGTTCTACTCTATAAGCTATGTAATGTACTGGGATGAACCAACTTGCTTTCTGTTTAAACTCCATTGCAATGCCTGCCCTGGCCCTAAAGTTGACTGCAGCCCCATCCCAAGGAAAACCAACAATATGGTGGTGAAAATGTTCCTCTGCAATGTTCAGTTCTTTTAGTGCTTCTAACATTGTTGCCAGAATACTTGCAGAATTTGGATGGTCTACAACCTTGCAGGCAACAAGAAATACTGTAATCACCCCTAGTTTTGCAGCATGGAAGTGAAATAGTTCTACTTCCCTCAAAGCAGTATTTGTAGAACCATCACTTCAATCTTTGCAGACTTTGCAATATACTTAGTTAAAGCAGCACTTGGATGATCACTGATGTAAGTTGTGCCAACATCTACACCATTTTTTGTTTGGAGTTCCATTAACCATACAAAGTCCTTAAAAGGATGGTTATATAGTACAAGTGCATGAGCTGAGCTAATTAGCCGAAAAATCCTCTCTTTTTTTCAGCAGCTGTTATCGACTCGAGCTCTTTTGGCCTTACTTCAACCTGGTTTTACTTTGCTGCATCCTGTATCCCTTGTCATTTCACATGGCACTTTGATTTAGCTTGATCATAGAAAGCAGAGGTCTTCATATTGGAATTGGTCCCATTAAAGAAAGGTGATTTTTTAGTCTGGCATACTTCTGCAGACTTTGCAGCAAAACTTCCCTGTGTCATCATCTTCAACTTCAGTCCAAGAGAATTCAGCTTTCCAGCGAGTCTGAGGGAGTTATAAAATGTAACAATAGTTAAATGAATGCTAAAATACCTAAAATGCCTAACGGAAAAATGCAATGTCAGTTTGAATTTTTAAGTATGTAGGGGCAAATAATACCAAATGCTTAAAGCATTTGTTCAAATTACTTATGTTTTAAAAATTTTAACTTAATTATTTGTGTGATCACATTTGACCAATAATTTTATGTTGGCAACTTAACATTAGGATATAGATCATTAGATGGGTTTTGTGTATGGATAGGTCTATACCTGGAAATTCCTCTTTGGATGTTGATTCTTTTCATAATCTTTGTGATCTCTATTTGGTGCAACTTTTGTCGGTTGTTAGATCCTTTCGAAAACATCTTACCTTTGTCTGCTTTGACATAACTGCCCTAGCTGTCAGTTATCATTTGCATGCAGCAGATCATTGGCAGCAAAGTTACATTGTGAAAAGTGTGTGTGTGTGTGTGACTACCAAAATGACAGTGTAAATGAACATTCATGATTATTGGGCCCGGCATGGCCAGGTGGTTAGGATGCTCGACTCGCAATCTGCGGGTCGCAGGTTCGCATCCCCATCCCACCAAACATGCTCGCTCTTTCAGCCATGGGGGCATTATAATGTGACGGTCAATCCCACTATTCGTTGGTAAAAGAGTAGCCCAAGAGTTGGCGGTGGGTGGTATTGACTAGCTGCCTTCCGTCTAGTCTTACACTGCTAAATTAGGGACGGCTAGCGCAGATAGCCCTCGTGTAGCTTTGCGCGAAATTCAAAACAAACAAATCATGATTATTGTTGAAATAATTTATTCTTCGAATATAAGATTTATTGAATCACAAAAAATGCAAGCAAATTATTTTCTGGTATTTAGTTATTGATTTTATTTCATATTGGTGATTTATGTATTTTATTTTCTGTGGAAAAATAGCTTGAATCATATCAAGAGTGATTTGTTCTCTCTAATTTATCGTGTTATTGTGTATTTGGCCTTAGCCACAAAATTGAAGCCATGGATATAATTGATCATTCATGATTGTTGAAGTATTTTATTCTCTGAATATATATATTTATTTAAACACAAAAAACTTAAGTAAATTATTTTTTGGCATTTAATTACCTATTATATTTCATGCTGATGATTTATGTATTTTATTCTCAGTGGAAAAGTAGCTTGAATTAATGTTAAGAGTAATCCGTTCCTAGGGGATTTATCATGTATTTGAGCTTGGCCAGGAAGGCGAAGGCCAGGATAATTTCTGGAAGCATGTGAAATGCTGAATCAATATCACTTCGGTCTATTTACTTTGAATAAAACATATTTTTCATAGAAATGCTGCTGTGTGACATGGATAGGAAATTGTTTTAATTAAGTTATAAAGTGTTGTGAAAATTTATTTGAAAATTGAGTCCTTGGTCACAATTTTGCTGGACATTATCAGGCATCTTCCTGTGACTAACTGTCACTATGTCCCATGCTAACACTTGCTACATATGTGGACGAATTATGCACTATCTGTTGACAATGGGCTGATTCTGAACTACCTGACAACTTTTCATCAAACTACTTATTCAAGATGCTCCCCTGTGTTTTTTTTTAACAGGGAGAATTGCTGTTGTTGCTCACAATATCCTGTTTTCCACTGAATTTTTTCCCAGGTGGACAGCAACTGCATTGCTTTGGTGTGCCACAAGACTCTACTCTTGGTACATATTTATTTGGGCCCATTGTTGATTACACGCTAGACATTCCATTTTTGTCCACGCTGTGCTGTTTCATATCTGAGTCAATCAACACTTCCAGAAAGGTGCTGTACATATCTTTCTTGAGGCTTGGGTGCCTGCATATTACATTCCGCCCTATATATATTATAGTTATTATTTCCCAAAATGGTACTACCTCCTAATTTGGAAATTTCTATAAAATTATTACCTTAGCTACTCTATTTGAACATTGTTTTAAAACTACATGAGGTATGTTCATCATGAATTTAAGAAAAAGTTATTTTTTAATGTAAGATACATGTGTTTAATTTTTGCATTTAATGTTGTAGTTTATCACGTGAATGTTATTTTTCATTGGAGTTTGATCTAATATTAAACTGAATCTTCTATATTTTAAAGCCCTGGTTGGGACTGAATATTTATCTGAAATTAATGGTCTAGGAATAGAGTTGGAGTGAATACAGTTTCCGTCAACTTAAAACGTCTTAGAACATGTTTCCATAGGTAGTTTAAAATGTTATTTCAAGGTGTTTGCTATCTACTTCATTGAATACTGTTGTGCCTTCTCCGGCCCCTCCACCTTTGCAATGTGGGATTCTAGCTTTGAATGAGGAGAGGTAGTACCATTTTGGAAGTTAACATTTTCTTACATTGAAAAGTTATTTCCAATAGATACTTATGACCTGTAACCAACTTCCCACCCTTCCTTCCCATTGATATGCTGGTGTTTCTAGTTTGTACATGTCAATTCTCGAAAGTGAGTATTGTGCTAGAATACTAGAGGTAGCTAGCTGCACTAGTACAGATGGCACAGTATGATTGGTGGAGGGTAGTCACACAATCATCACATGTTCTGAAATGGTACAAAAATGAAGGTGTATAATACTGGTGTGCTGTTATCAAAAAATATTTTAGCAACGCTTAGAGGGCAACCTAGGATCAAGGTAGCTTTAGGTGGGATGAGGTGAATACCTATCAGAAATACATTTTCAGTGTAATAAAATGTTAACTTTCATTATATTACCTAATTTTTACATTTTAGGCACTTTTATGACAATAAATAAAGAATATACATGAAAACAAGAAATATAGTACTTACCTTTGACTTATTCTTGTTTTGCAGTCAGTTGACAATGAAATTTATGCTTACTTTTTTTTACACTGGTTGTACTAATACACTAAATAATTTTTATTTACAGAAATAATGCACCTAAGAACCTAGAATAATAACATGCACAAAGCAAGCGATTTCCTATAACTATCATAATTAACTGTCTTTCTAATTATGGCATAACAGTCTTAAAATAATTGCCTTAGCTACTCTATCTGAACTTTGTGATAGCAACTTTCAATATTTAGGCAAAATAACTAAAAATCTCAACTGAAAACAACTTAGCATTATACGTCATTCGGTAAATTAAAACTTTGTGTTTTTATTCGTTATAAATGATGTAATAGAAAGTGTTAAAGAGAATTATTAGCACTTTGTAAAGAAAGGATGTGACAGATGGGTATGGTGAGTGGGTCTGACTTTCTAGTTTAAGTCTCTGTAAGTCTATAAATCGTAGTCTTTGCCTTAGTAATATCCATACTATAGTGTCCAATGTACATTAAGCTCAGGATGTCAGAGAGGGGTGATGAAAGAAGTATAGGATAGGCAAGTTGAAGCAAACAAATGTCACAATACACACATACAAGGGGATTTAGTTTAGATTTCTTTTTTAAATTAAGAAATTAAAAATGATATAATTTTAACATTTGCTTTATTAACTCTGTTTTAATGCCAAGTTTATCTGTGTACATTGATAAAGTAGTTTAATTAAGTATTGAATGTGACTTTGTGACACATGAGCTTTGACCTAATCGTAGAAGAGGGTTAAAGATTGTTATACATACACATATTTATTAAAAACATTTTTACTGATACAACAGACAAAATTGAGTTTAAAACACAAAAGGTTAAAACAATTTCATTAAAATAAAATGTTTAAAAACTTGCCTTGTTATGTTTCAACAGTCTTGTGCCTTCCTCAGTAAAAAGGTTGTCAGTGTCATTTACCCAGACCTTTTAAAGTCATCCTTTATATATATATTCATATGTGTTTTTTAGCTCAGTGATGACCAGTCCTCATTGGTGTGGACAGCAACATCAGAGCTGGCTGACCAACTGATGGCAATGCCAGAAGATAACTTTGTTGATGCTTTGAATTCTGCTATTGTAAGATATGTTGGAATTTGACTTGTGTAGTTCTAGGTCATATATTGTTTAACTTATCTTAAGATCCTATATGATGAAAGCTGGGTTGAAAATTGACAAAGATAACACAAGTTATAATGTGTTGTAAGTTGACCTGAAGTAGTTTTAGGTTCTTGTATGTTATAATTTGTATTCAAAGTTGCCCTGAGTTTTAAAACGTCATGAGATTATTTTTAATGTAAGATACATGTGTTTTAATTTAATTATTGTTGTAGTTTATCATGTGAAAGTTGGTCTTTATTGGATCTTGATCTAATGTTAAACTGAATCTTCTATATTTTAAAGCCTTGATTGAGACTTGATCTAATATTGTAGTTGATCATTTGAAAGTTAAAGCCTTGCCTGAATCTTGATATGGTTGTAACTTAATTCTCTCCACATGGGCTCAGTCAATTTGACCGACCACGTGACCTTATTGCACTCGTTTAAAGTCTTATCCATGAAAGTATTGAGTATTTGTTTTGAATAATTCATGTGCAAATTAATTTTCATGTTAAGACTAAAAATAATTTTCTTCATCTCAAAATTCCAAAAGTTCATTTGTGTAATCTCTAAAACCTCCTAAATACATTTCAGATGTCTGTTTTCACTAAAACTTTATATTTTATCTATTATTTTCTCTACCCTAACTCTATATAAGGTTGGTCAAGTTGACTGACATTGCACCCCCCCCCCCCCAAAAAAA
>NW_013667519.1:93935-98365 GCF_000517525.1 Limulus polyphemus
ATGTTTAATTTCATAGTTTCTTGGGGAGTGGTGGATAAAATAGAGATGAGAAGATACCTACTGAAAATGTCACATGAATCACACTAGGGGAAATTTAGGATTTTTAAAAATATTTCATTAGCCAATAACCCATATTTTAATAGTATATAAGTTATAAGTTCTTAAATTTATAAGATTTTATGCTGTACTAATTGGTATATCATAAACAAAAAGTAGTTTAATAAAATTTTGAATGTAAGGCACTAAAACCTTGTGTCATGCACGGTAAAGGACACCCAGGGCGAGAGGATTAATCTAATGTTGTAGCTAATCATCTACAAGTTAAAACCTAAGTAAGAAATTTCTATAAGGTTGTTTTTAAATTATTTAATATGGAGAGTACTTAAGTAAAATATTGATTTGAATTTACTTGAGTCCTTTCCTAACTGGAGCTTTTCTGAAGATATGTGTAAATGATGTGATGATTGGCAAAATCCACTTAAGTTAATTTCATAGTTATTATTTAGTTTGATCTTACTTCTTCTGTAAATTTCTGTTAAACAAGTGAATTCATGGGAAGATTAGCACATGATGTTTATTTAACATGTATTATGTAACCAGATTGTTAAATTGAGTTTAGATTACTCATATCTGGGCTGAATATTTTTGTTGATATTTATCTGAAATTAATGGTCTAGGAATAAAATTGGAGTAAATACAGTTTCCTTCAAACATAGGTAGTTTAAAATATATTTTTTCAGGTCTTAATGTTTTTATTCTATTATTTTCTGCTCTTTTTTTCAGCTTTATATGCTATTTAAAATATAAAAGTATTACGTTAAAATTGGAGTTCAATATTTTGTTTCTTTTAATCTTTATTTTTGTACAAATCATAAAATACATTATTTTCAATATCTTTCATTTTATCAAACATCAAGGAAATTCTATGTTCAGGAATTTTAAGTTTCACTTCTGTGTCTAGTAATAATAATAAAAAGTAATTGAATTTTTGTTAAAATTGAGAGAAATATGTGTAAGTTTTTTACATTAATGAAATATTTATTATTTAAGAAAACATTGAAACATCAATATTCTTCATCCAAATATGAAGCAAACACCAAAAAATTTGAATCCACTGATGGAACAGTGGTAAGTCTATGGATTTGCAATGCTAAAATTCAGGGTTCAATCCCCCTTGGTGGACACAACAGGCTTTGTTATAAAACAAACAAAACAAAAAATTTGAATTTTTATTTAGTCTTACCTCTAATGGATACTTCTGTTAGATTAATTTGGATATATTTTAATTGTATTTTTAATAGGTGTTTCTGTTAGTCAGATGATTAATTTGGATATGATTTAATTCTACTTTTAAGAGATATTTCTGGCAATCAAATAATTGACTTAGTTTAACTATATTTGATAGGTATTTTTGTTAATCATATGATTAATTTGGATTTACTTTACTTTCTGTAATTTTTTTACTACACAGATGGAGAGATAATTTGAATTTAGTTTAACTCTACTTTTAATAGGTATTTGTGTTAGAGGATTAATTTAGGTTTAGGTTATTTTTACCACTAATAAATATTTGTGTTAATCAGAGGGTTGATGAGTTTTAATGTTTATGTGTTTGATAGCTTGAAGATGTTAAATAATTTTTAAATGTATTTAATCATCAGGATCACCACAAAATTTAAGCTTGCAATCACATACAATAGACACCTTTTTATTTCATACAACTAAATTTCTGGCTAGAAAAGATAAACCACAAATAGAAAAAACAACAACATAATACTTAGTTTCAAAACAAATGTTCTCCATGAGGTTATAAAGAAGGTGTTCATTGTAGAGCGACAATTAGAGCTACACCTGTTTAGAGACATGTTAATATTTAATGTTACTTACAACATTTGTTTTTCATTTACATGGTATATCACTGACAAAGGTGCCAAGATTATTTTAAATAAAAACTTAATTAGAAATATTGTGCAGTTGTAATTTAGTAAAATTTTTCACTTTTTTAATAAAAAAAAATCATATGTCATCATTAATGTTTAAGTTCATTATTTTTGTTTTCATTTTCTGATATTTAGTATTGTGTATATAAATATCTCATAATTAAAGCTTTCTCATTGATTTACTGGAAATAAGTGTGACTAAAACATTATCCATTTAATTTACGTACTCTAATTCTGACTAATGTATTTCAGTGGGATGAAAGCAAGAAAAACCCAATTGTTGAAAAGACTTTAGGGACACTGAATAGCTTTCTGAACACATTGTGGCCAGGTGAGTTATACTTCCCTTTTTGCTTATTAGTCATGATAGTACAAGTCATTTGGTGAGTATCTTGATGCTAGATTATTCATTATAAAGAAATTTTGATACTGAGCACAAGTTGTAGTGTGTGTTTTCAAATGAAGGAGTAAATAATCCATTCTTTGTTTTGTAAATGAGACTTTTTTTTTAATCTTAGGAGAAGGAAGTGTTCGGCAACTACCTCCTAATATTCTGTCCATTGATGAAGGAAGTAGAGCATGTTTTCCTTTAGGACTTGGCCATGCTGCTCATTATGTGGCTCCAAGAGTTGCCTTGGTTGGGTAAGCTTCTGTTTTGTTAATGTGTTTTCCTGAAAGCTCCATGAACCTAAGTGAAATACATAAAAATATAATTTTTGTACTAATCATCAAACTGCAACCATCCGCACTTGTACAAAAATAACTAACCATATTCAGGTTAACACCTAATTAAGATTATGGTCTGAAGACAATTTATAAAACAAAATACTCTTTCAAGTGTGAAAACAGTGTTCAGTCTTCAATTATAAAAAAAGAAGTGAAAAATAATTTTTTATAACTATGTACATGTACATTCTTGTTAAATTAATTTGGACTGGTTTCATAGCATAGGAATTATTTTGCAGAATGAAGTTGTCCTTTTATACCAGAAGGAGTTTTGATATGTGTAGTAACTTTGTAGTTTCACGTATAAAACACACAAACGCATACACATAGAGAGAGCTATATGAGTTATGTCAATTTAGGCACACTATTGTATTCAATCTAATAGCACCTCTAATATTAAAATATTACTATCCATAATGCTGAAATCTTAAAATATAGAATCATACGTTTTTTGTTGTTTTTTTATTGAAACCTATTTTTAATTTCTTTTTATGAAATAATAACAGACTAGAATCTATTTACAAAACTATTTTATTTAATTATTTCCATATGGGCAAGGTCATTTTATTTGACCTTGTAGCCGTCAGGTAACCATGAAAGTATTCATTCTATAACTTTTAATGTGGTATGTGTATATTTATGAAATCTGGCAAGCTTTTAATAAACATTTGTACACAAAAAAATCTTATTTTAAATTTAAGTATTTTTACTAAAGATTTGTCCTTGAAATTATAGAGTCAGAGTGCTGACTAGTCTGAGTGAAAAGTTATTTACATATTAAGATTAAAAATACTTTTATTCTTCTTACAGTTTTCAAATTTATTTGCATTACCTCTAAAACTTCCTAAATGAATATCAAACACTGTTTTTCAGTGAAACTGTTTTACCTTTTTATTTTTCTCTACCCTAACTGTATATGAAGTCAGTTGATTTAACTGACCTTGTAATCACCACACACATAAAAATTATAAATCAAAATTATTGTTTTTTCTTTCTAGAATCACAATAGATTATAACAGAAAACAACAATTGTTTATCTTGAATAGCTTAAAGCTCATAACAGTCTTCATCTATTTCTACTTAATTTTACTGTTTTATTGCCCTTTGAACCTGTCTGACTAATAACCTGGTGATACAAGCAGTAAATCACTTGGCAAATGCAGAGACCATATTACTGTGTTGAATGACATAGCACTAAAGCTACTTGGAGCATACCTTGTGGAGAAAGTTTCAAATATTTATATTTTAGCTACTTTTATAACTTTAAATAAAAAAATATATATAAAAACAAGAAATTTAGTACTTATGTCTGCACATGTTCTTTTTGTTTATTTTTTGTAGTAATGGTACCAGTACACTAAATATTTTTTTAAATTTTAAGTGTACATTTAAGATTACAAAATAATAGCAAGCACAAATCAAACAATGTCCTATAACTCTTATAATTTAAATGGCTTTTTAAGTAAGGCTTAAGTGCCTTAGCTGCTCTTTCTGAATTTGGGGGGTAGCAACTTTCAATCTGTAGGTAAAACAAGAAATATTGGCAATTTGTGAAAAAGATGATGTGACAGGTGAGCGTGGCAAGTAGGTCTGACTTTCTAGTTTATTTCTCTATAAACAAAAATTGAAGGCTTTAAAAGTTAGAACTTTACCTTAGTAATATCTGTACTGTAATGAGTAATTTGTTAAATTCAGAATATCAAAATGGGGTGGGGAAAAAATATTGTTTAGGCAAGTCAAAGTGAACAGATGTCATGATACACA
>NW_013667519.1:99301-103583 GCF_000517525.1 Limulus polyphemus
ATTTAAATATTTCCTTTCAAAATTAAACCATAATATTAAAAGTTGATTTATTAACTACATTTTGATACCAAGTGTATTAGAATATTTATTTTGTAGTTTAAAATCTTGAATGTAACTTAAAATCTCAGGCATCATCAGAAATGATCATACTTGAATAAATTTGGTTAGAATATTTTTGTTGATATGGTTAGTTACTCTAACGATTATTAATTTTGGAGAAATTTTCCACACTGCACGATGCTTTTTTGGGTATGCACGATTATTTTTTCAGTTATTTTTAATGAAAAACACAAAATTCAGTTTCATACTATTATTCCTCCCTGCACTATTTTTAAATTCTTAATATTTTTTCACCCTGTACTATTATTTGAAACATGAGAGTAATACTAGTTTCCTCATTATCCAATAGTATGCATTTCCTTTCATGATAGTGATGCAGCACACAGGATCCACCCACTTGCAGGACAGGGTGTAAATCTTGGCTTTGGCGATGTTCAGGCTCTCGCTAAACTTCTAGTCAATTCTGTATATGATGGAAATGATATTGGTAAGTATGTTAAGTATTTCATCTCAAGGTGTTATCAGAGTGTTGCAAATCAGGGTTGCTTCTACTAAAACTGGATATAAAGTTGGTTAGGTCAAAAGAAAGACACAGATGATTAAAATTTGTTGTTGTTGTTTTATATAGGTATTAATTATGTAAACTATGGTTAAAGCTATTGGATAGAGAACAGAATTTAATACTTATGGCTCGATTAGTTTTTGCTGTTATGAAGTTGAGTTTATGGTTTATATGCCAGGTAGCTAAACATGAGTTATTTTAACCACCAGTGTTGTCAAATAAATTTGTGTAAAAAAAAAGAACTACTAAACGTTTGACAAATTCCATGATTGTGATGCAAACATGTACGTTTTAATTATTTTTAGATGTATTTATATATAGTCATAGAACAAATTTTACTCAAACAACCAAAACTTTTTATAGAGAAGGTAAAATTGATGATAAGCAGCAGTGAGGTGATCTGCTTTAGAAAAGCTAGAAGACTACTGTAGAAATGATAAAACCAGAAGTTTTGATAATATGTAAATTTATACTATAAACTCTTTATAATAAAGAACTATAAGTACATTTTATTATTATTTTTACTTTTTTTTTTTTGGAAGAAAACAGGAATAACGAGACCTAACAGATAGTGAAAAATATAGTATATCTTCTGGCAAATAATGAATATCAGAAAAACTAAATCAATGAACTGAGAAAAGTAGTTGATTTTAAGATAAGTATGTTAAGAAATATTCTTGTTTTTTGCTAGGGACACTGGAACCGCTTTTGGAATATGAAACTGAACGACAACGTCATATTGTGCCAACCATGTGTGTTATAGATGGACTAAACCGACTGTACAGTACAGACTTGTTACCAGTTGTTCTTCTTCGTAGCCTAGGCCTACATCTGACAGATACCTTTAGGCCTATTAAGGTAAAAACTTATTTTCCATTATTACTAGCAGTTTTAGTTTGAAATGAAAAACAAATTTCCTTCTGTGGTTTTTTAGCAATTTAATCCTAAAACTTAAGACTTTTCTCAAGTATTTAGTCCTTACTAGGCCAGTGGCATTATACTGACTCCTTATGCATTAGCATTCATAAAAATCAATAACTCATAAACATCACAATATCTGAAATGTACACTTCAAACATACAGTATGATAACAATGGGACATTTTAAAATATATATTTGATTGTTTTGGTCAATTTATGATCTGTAATAAAATAAAAACCATTAAGTAACATAGCTACTTACAGGTAGTAGACTACAAAATGGGTAAATGTGGGACAACAAGTATATGCAATGCAGAGGCTACCACACAGGTGTGGTTCATCCTTTAATTAAGCAAATAACATCCCAGCATACGTAGGATCATGTATAAAAATGTTGGACAGGCCTGGTTGCCTATTATCATGGCTAGTATCGTTGCAAGAGGAAACCTCGCTGACTTTGAAATAGGGGTGATTATTAGGGTGCATTTGGTGGGAGCTTCAGTGACCAAGACAGCTAAACTTGCTGATACTTCACAAGCAGGGGTGTCTAAGGTGATGTCAGCATGGAACTCCGAGGGAAAGACATCATCAGCAAAGAGCAACAGTGAGTGGAAGTGAGTACTCCAGGATCGTGATGTCCATGCACCAAATCGAACTGCAAGGCAAAACAGGCAAACAACTGCAGATCAATTGACTGCAAATTTCAATCTGGGATGAGAGCAGCCACTTTTATCAAAAACGGTCCGCCAAGAACTCCACAGAATGGGATACTATAGTCGAGTTGCAGTGCACAAACTGCTCATCACACCTTGCAATGCACACTTGTGCATCCAATGGTGCAAAGAGCACAGACTGTGAACTACCAAGCAGTGAAGAACTGTGATATGGTCAGATGACTCATCCTTCACCATGTTCTTGACAAATGGTGTGGTGCCAACCTAAAGAATTCAACAGCCCTGAGCGCTTGGTTCCAACAGTGAATAGTTCTGGCAGTTCTGTAATGATGTGGAGTGCATTTTCCTGGCATGGTTTGGATGCCTTAGAATGCAAGGTCGAAGCCAATTGTTACTTAATGGTACTGAGTGATCATCTTCACTCCATGTTACAGCATTTCTGTCCTGCAGAGAGGGGGTGTCTTTCAAGATAACACTGCCCCCATTCACAAAACATGAGTAGTCACCCAATGGTTTGAGGAACACGACACTGACTTTATCCATATATCATGGTCTTCTCAGTCACCAGATCTGAACCCAATCGAGCATGTATGGGATATTCTGGAACGATGCCTGAGACAGTGGTTTTTCTATTTTTTGGCCACTACCTATACTATGCCATTATGTGTGTAACTGTCCCCCTGAAAGCCATTTTACACACTTGCTTATTTGTAATAATACTATATAGGTCTAATGACTGAAAGAAATGGTGAAATGAGATATTATCGAAAGCAGGGTTTCTCCACAATTTGCACCTGAAAGCTCACTTAGTTATTTGTCACAGTAGTAAAGGATAATGTATACAGTTGATGACTAGCTTAGGGCAGTCACAGTTGTCCAGGCCTGCAGCACACAATAACTGTGCATTTTGCAGCCCACCTGTTGAGAATGACTGATGTGAAGTGTTAGATTAATATAAATACATAGCATTTCTTTTATTCTGTCATATGTATAAAACTTCTTTCTGTCTTCTTTTTAGAAATTATATACAACTGTTTTAACCCTACCGATACAAGCTGGGTGGGATCCACCCAGCTCGTATCCATGATAGTAATTATACTATGAGTTTTGATAATGTAGTCATATCCTTACACAATTTTGTAGATTATTAGTAAACATTATAAGGCTTTCATATACAAAATATAAGATTTTTAAATTAAGTTTTAAGATTCCTTAAATAATGTTTTTATCGTGTCTTTCTTCTTTCCGAATGTTGCCTATCCAACATGCAAAGTGATTTTGACTTTAAGATTAAAATACTTTTATGCATCAATTTCAAATTTCACATGGAAAATCTTTATAACCTCCAGATAATTATCAAATGTTTTTCGAGAAAAAAACTATATTTTTTCCATTATTTTCACTACTGTATCTCTGTATGGGATGGGTCGATTTGACCGACCTTATAACCACCATAAAAAATTAGGAAATAAATACAAAGTATGCTTTTTTTGTTCCAGAATGACTACCAACTATAATATGAAAGCACAAATGTTTAGACTAAATAGCTTAAACCTTATAACATTATATATTAATTATTTTTATTATATTGACCTTTCAGCCATGCCTGGCTAACATTATAGAAGTTGCAATGACATGGTACATGTGCACTCTTGTTACCATATCCAAGAATATAAAACTGGCCTTTAAAAACTAACCTGTCTTAGCTGTGTTTTAGTGGACTAGTATATTTTGTAAAATACAGTCACATTTCAGTTATAATACATTATATACACATATACATTATTACTATTTACAAATAAGTTCTTAAATTTATTTTTCTTAAAACATAGAATAGTAGATAAAGAAGTATGGCAAACAATTTTCTCTTTTAGTTACAAACTTTGTACTTGTTTGCTGTAGGTTGCTAAGCCTTATCAAATTTTGCGTGTGGAGGATGTGAAACGAAATAATTTTTTTTAGGTTTGTATATATATATACACCTAGGAAAAAAGTTAAGCACCCCCGTTGTTTTTTCAAGTGATTCATATTCGACGTTCTTGTGACTGATTATAAATTACCATTCA
>NW_013667519.1:104583-126375 GCF_000517525.1 Limulus polyphemus
AATGATGGTGACAACATTCTCAACTGGGGGGGGGGGGGTCACTTAATGAAAGACTAGTTCCCCCCGTGTTACCAAACTCTTTTTCTCTCTTAGTTTTAAGAGGTTGCTTAGAGCAGTGAAACATTTTTCACATTGTACCCATAAAACATTTGGTAATTTGAACCAGTAGGTTATGTTACATCTATCTTATAGCAATGAAGTGCTGTTATGTTTTTGTATTTTATTAATTTGCATATAACATAATATTCTGGTTAATGCATTCTCTAAGAATAGTAAAAATATAAGTCAGAAAAACTTTTATCACATCACTTTTTGAAGTAAATCCTCTACCTAAATGATCTGATAAATAACAAATTACATGTACTGTCTTTACAGTAAGCAACATGCAACCATTGATAATTCAGTGTCTAAATATATTCCAGCATGAAAAATTACATAAGCAATACAGAAACAAAAAAGAGGATGATTGATATAAAGATGGAATATATGGCATTCTGTTAAATTCATATATCGAGTGAATAATATAAATAACTAGTCTGACATATAACGTATAGCTGTAGTAAAGAAACCAGTTTACACAAAAATAGAAATGTACCAAACATTGTATGTAAATACAAGCAAAATGAAACCCCCCAAAAAGTAAAATTACTCTTTTTGTTTTGCCATACATCTTACATAAAAATTAAATGTTCTCAGTTTCAGCAAGTTCATTTGGACTGAATTTTGTTTTTCATTGTTTGTTTCTGTGAAGAAAAAATTAATATTCACTAATTGACTGTCTTTGTTTTCTTCTGATGAAGATCTTTTGTTTAAGTGATTAATTTTTGTGCTCTACAAATTTTTGGGCATACTTGAGTGTGCATTTATCTTCATTCTTTACTATGTTATTCTCTTTAAGTTCACATCTCTCGAATAATAACTGGATGAATGTAGCAGTTGTGACTATTGTTCATTGTTTAATAGAAATAAAATCATAAAAGTTACATTCAATTAGTAGGATGATTTTTTTTTCAATAATTACACACCCCTGTTTGTGACTTGATATATAAAAGTTAAAGCAATTTCATTATCAAACTATTAACTTTTAAATCTGCAAAACTATTTTTTATGAAACAAGCTTCCCGATGCTGCAAAAGGAGTTTCAAAATATATTACTTTTATCTGTTGAAAAAACAAGAATGTTGCATATGAGAAAAATAGCACCTCATAAAAATGAATCTTAAATTACTGACAATATAAAAATTTATTGCTCCAAATTAGGGCTGTGTTGAAAAGTTCACTATCTTGCTAGGAATTCAAAAGTAGTTGCAAACCTTCAAAGATGCTATTCAGGAATTCAAAGGTAGACTTCTAAACCACTGAAGGGACATATTTTGATCTTTTGTTTAGTACTACTACTATAACTTTAAGAAAATTTGTTGTGTTGAAATCCACTACCAAATCTTTATATGTAGCACCACAATAAGAAAAGGCATAACAGCATCTTCACAACACACTCACTGGCAGCGACAAAAGGCACAAGGTGTACAGTCAAGATGCTATTATATTTCTTCTTATTGGAAGCATTAGTAAAAATGTTATCAATCTTATTGTCATGCAATCATGGTTTCTACACATTAGAAAAAATTACAAGATTTTCCAGGATCAAACTGTCATTTTAAACTAATTTACTGACTTGACAGAAAGTGGAGATGAAAATTAAATAACTAATGTTTTATTATGTTTCATAAAAAATGCAGTAATAGCTTAAGAATATACTCTATCAAATAACATGTACAATGAAATGAAAGTAAAGAAGACTTAATTTTTTCCCCTTCGTTACTTTATGAAATCTAAATTACGGTTTTAAGGTATTGTTATAAACTAAAACTATGTTGTAAAAAAAATTAATTTACAATAAACTAAACAACCCATTTTGATTCCGTAAAACTTTTTAACAAGACAAAATATGTTAAAATTCATTTTAATTTCTTCTGAAAATCCTATGAATTCTTCAGTCTTTTAGGCATTTTTGGAATGGATTTAGGCAAACAATAAGTTACAAACTCACTTTGATGAAAGTTTTAATAAATAACTCCTTAAACAAGTGAATCGGGCACTTCCTTGCAATTCTAACACAGCCTTCTACCAATTTTTTTTATATAAATAGTTTTTTTTTGTTAGTTTGTTGACTGAAAGCCAATATTGAGTTTTGTGGAACTAAGCAAATTACCACTCTTGAGTTCATACTTTGTAAGCCAAAGTCGTTTTAATGTTTCCTACATTAAAGGTTCTATGCATGATACATATTATCTTTTCCCGATCATGTCCCATAAATGGAATCACGGGTTCATCTGTTTGGTACTTCTTCAAATACCTGTCACGTGGTTTACTATAAAATGTAAAAAATGTAGCTTGGCAGTAAGAGTGCATCACAACATTACTCCTCCAACACCTCAAATGTTTTGAATTTTGTGGTGACAAAATTTTTCTCACTTTGAAGTTTCATTACAAATATCATTTGAGATAGCATATTCATAGCCCTTGTTGCTATGGGAACATTTTCTATCCAACAGATGTTCCTCTTATTATCATAAAATCATCCTGTCAAGCATATGAATCCTTAGATACTAGTAGTAAACTTGCAGAGCTTGTTCCAGCTCTTAACTGATGGCATGAAAGCCAGCTCATAATACGTATGTATTTTATGTAAACCACAGGGCT
The DNA here is from genome assembly GCF_000517525.1 of Limulus polyphemus. NCBI lineage: Eukaryota > Metazoa > Arthropoda > Merostomata > Xiphosura > Limulidae > Limulus > Limulus polyphemus. Next base: position 107,287 of record NW_013667519.1, read on the forward strand.
AAATTTCAAATTTCTTGCCAACTGTTTGAGTAAGAATGCTAGACATAAAATTCCTTGTAGAATTAAAAGTTATCCAAATTAAACTGTTCTGTGAGCATGCTGATATGTGACAGGCAGTCTATTGTTGTCCTATGAAAGCTGAATCAATGCAATGGGTAGGGACTTTTCAAACATGAAGACAATTTTCATTTTTCATATATTTTCTAAACGGTGGTGATGAAAGTATCGGACAAGTCGATGAGTGACAATAAAGCAGATTTACTTTCACCATAGGCATATGTGCAAGCAATCACACTGTCAGGAAACTTCACTTCAAAGAGCTGGACATTATTATCTACATGCTTAAAAAATAGTGACAGGTAACACTAATGTTTCATGAAGTCTCCACTTGCCATGTTTCATTGTACCTTGCCCATGTTGCAAGCTTCAAGATATTCACAGATGGTTGAGTCAGTTTTATATTGAAATAAAACAACATATCTTTAGATCTAATCTCTGCAAGTATATATATCATATATTATCAGTAACTAAAAAGCAGATAAGCCAAATATCCAACTTTAAATTACTCCAGAGCATGAATGCCCTCAGTATATTAGGCCTAATGTATCACTGTTTCTATGTCAGTAGTATTCCCATTAAAAAAGAAAAAGAAAGAAGGGTCAGCCTAGAGACTTTTCGAATCAGCCTTACTTAGATATCTTCCATGGGGAGTACTACTGATGTACAACCAATGATACATTAGGCCTAATATACTGAGCACACTGATGAAACTAGGCCATTTGAAGTTGAAAATAGGCTCAACTGTGAATAAAGATTACAATTACAGCTTTGCAACACAGGAAAACATATCACAACTTGACACAAAAGCATTTGTAATGATGGCCAAATAGGGTAACTTAAATTTTAACAAAATTACAGAGTACGAAGCATTTCTTTGTAAGTTACATTATCAAAGATATTTATTTCTTCTGTATCAAACATTTGTTTCTGTTACGTTAGAAATTAAGTCAAACATATCTGCACACATTATTGTCACTAATGATTTAACATACCTCAATAAGCATTTGTATAGTATCCAACTAGGAGATCTCTGCAACATCAGCTGTAGCAGAAGCTAGTGGTGGCACTGGCCTCACAAAATCTTGCATGGAAGTATTTTGACAATATTCTCCATTTATTTTCTCATATTTGATTAACTTTTAGATAACTTTTTAGAGTGGATTCACCCATTTACAATATCAAATTTTTTCATGCATGGTAAATATTCTCCACCAAAATAATAAATATAGCAGCAGCTTCTGTACATCCAAGCAGATCATTATGGTGAAGTAAGAGGGGTAACATTTAGTAGTTGCATTGTTTCAATAAATATACAAATATTTTTTTTCTAAGCAAAATATAACTGATACCATTTTCTGTTTTGCTGTTTGCTTATATTTCACTTGGCTGACCTTTTATCCCAGGAGTATGCTTAATTAATTAAAATTACTGTAAAAAAAAATGTCTGATAATACACTACTTTGTATGTGTTTTTTTGTAGTTAATTTTTTTATCACACTGTTAGTGTTATTTGTCCTGTTCTACAGTAGGCATATTTAATTAATCAACAATTTTATGTTACAATGATTGTTAACCTGCTTAGAAATAAACAACTGGTAAATAAGCATTTGTTTTGCTTCAGTCAGCTGCAGTTCTTTTAATTAGCTACAATAGAGTGCTCTTGCAATTCAAGCTTACTGTGCATAAACATGCTTTCTTTTTTAAATACAAAAATGTGATTACTGTTCTATATAACCCATTTTTAAATTATATGCGAATGTTTTATTTCATTTATAGATTACCTGTAAAATAAATGGTTTTTAATTGAATATAAATGGATAGTTATGGTGATATCATCAGTAATTTACTCAAATTAGTACTATCAAATGGTCGATTTTGGTTCATGATACATTCCAAAGCTATCTTTCGTTACAGCCCTACAGTGTTAATAAATTTCTTCATCATTTAAAATCTCTCAAGACTTTTAGCTATATCCAACTTCAGTTTAGAAACAAGTGTTAAGCATTACATCTTTCTCCCAAATACTGTGTTTAAACCAGAGCTGAAAAAAAACACCTTTAGCATGCAACAAAACCAAAAAATATTTATTGCAATATATGATGACAAGTCAACTGGCACCTGACTGGCTGCTCAGCATACATCACCAAACATCATCATATCAACCAAGCATATTGTTATTGATACCATCTACATATTGCTGTTCTCATTAATAATGTCATATTTTAATTTCTGTATGGCATATTGGTGTATGGAAGACACTTTAATACTAGAAATAAAAGACCTTATAACATCAAATTGTTTTTTAATTAGACACTCAATATTTCACTTTACAGCTTCTTTAGGAGCATTCCACTGACACAAAAACCATAACTGACTGTACAAGGCTTTCTTTTTTGGAGGAATGCTCCTGAAGAAACGGTGAAATGCTGAGTATCCAATTAAAAAAACAAAAACAATAATTTGGTGTTAGAAGGTATTTTATTTCCATTATTTTCTCAATTTACTGATGCAATTCCACCATACAAAGAACTGGAAACCATTCTGGATCAATAAACCTTTATATTTCAATATAATCTAATCTTCAGCCTCCAAGATTCATTGTACAATAACATGTATCCACATTTAAATGATATCTAAAACAATAATCTATATAAATATAATAGTACTGTCTGTTGTCTGTCCATATAACTACTTCCTGGGGTGTGGATGGATCTTCACCAAAATTGGTTTTGAGATCCATAAGGTCCATGCAGGGATACATACAAATTTTCAGTTTTGCATTTTGCAATTTTTATAGGTGTTTTTTACCCCTAATTTGCCCCCTTTTAGATGGATCTTTACTAAATTTAGTATGGATGTTCATTGGATCCACAGGAAGACACATAAAAATTTTCATTCTTTAGGGATGTTTTTTGCATTTTTTACCACTACTTCACCCCCTGCTGATGGATCTTCACCAAATTTGGCACGAAGGTTTGGTGGGTCCACGCGGAGAAACGAGCAAATCTGTGGTTTAACATTGAGTTTGCAGTTTTTATAGGCATTACAAGTTTTTACAATTACAAATAAGGGAAGCAGCTTTTTATGTCCTAAGGCAACCTTTCACCGATCATGAGTTTACACAACTTCCATCAAGGGGATAGGTATGCCAGCTAGTTATGAATAATTTTATTTGTTGTCAATAATAGCAAGTTTAATGGCAATCGAAATCGAACTTGAAACCCTTAAATCATGATGTACCCCACCCAATCATGTAGTTTATACTAAACAAACAATGGAATATTTTGATTACTTGGACAGTTGGAATAGTCAAAAATAGTATATAATCAAAAAACCTAATTTTTATTAACCCTACTATTATGAGCTGGGTGGAATCCACTGAACTCATAACCATGAAAGTATCCACAAGAGTAATTATACTATCATTTTTGATAATGAGAGCACATCTTTACAAAAGTTCGCAGGTTATTGGTACACATTACAAGGCTTTCATACACAAAATATCACATTTTAAAATAAAGTATTAACATTTTTGATTTAAAGATTTTCCTATGAAATTTTTTCTTTCTAAATGTTGACTATTCAACGTGCAATGTAGTTTTGATTTTACGAAATTTGAAAATGTTCTGATGCATAAAAGTATTTTTAATCGAAACACAGCTAGGTCACTTTGTAAAGGCCAGTTTTATACTCTTGAATATGGTAACATGAGTGCATGTGCACTGCATCTTTGCAACTTCTATAATGTTAGCCAGGCACACCTGAAAGGTCAATATAATAAAGATAATAAATATATTTAAATGTATAATGTTATGAAATTTAAGCTGTTTTTTACACTACATTTGTATTTTCGGTTGTAATTTGTAGTCGTTCTAGAAAGAAAAAAGCATAATTTATATTTATTTCCTAATTCTTTTATGGTGGTTATGAGGTCGGTCAAATTGACCCAACTCATACAGTGATACAGTAGTGAAAATAGCAGATAAAATATAAAGTTTCTTTTTCTAAAAAAAACATTTGATAATTATCTGGAGGTTATAAAGATTTTGCATGTTGAATTAGGAACTCAAATTACCAATATTGATAAGCTAGAATATAAAATAAGAACCTCCTGTTTTTTTCGATTTGCTGAAATATCGCTACATTTACTAAATCAAACACAGTCCACTTTTGTAAAGATTAGCTTACATACAACTAATTCTGTCAATGATGTGTGAATAACCAATTAAAAGCTCAGAATGTCCCCTTAGTGCTTTTCTGAACCTCTTTAAAGTATTAGGGTGCAAACTCATTCTTTTCATGCTAGATTCCAAGCAGTGAGGCAAGACTTTAGTCAGCTCGAAATTTAATATTTTTTAGACCCAAATACAGCGTAGCTGCTAAGCTTGATAAATTATAGTGGAATTCTATGGTATTCATATAGTAATTTATGATTTTTGGTTATTTTAGAATGTATATATAAAATAAAATAATTTTTTCATATCCATCACATGCGAAACTTGATAAGGCTTAGCAACCTATGGCAAGCAGCAAATGAGTGTAAAGTTCATAACTGGAAGAGATAATTATTTCCTATAATTCTTTATTTACTCTTCCGTGTTTAAAGAAAAGTAAATGAGATTTAATAACTTATTTGTAAATTGTAATAATGTATTATAACTGAAGTGTGACTGTATTTTACAACATTGTAGTTCACTTAAGAAACTATAGACTTTGCATTTGGACATCACAAACATCGAATTTGAACCAATGCTGCATACAACATACCACATGACACACAAAAATGGATATTTAGGTGTGTTTTTTTAATCTTTACTTTTAAATTAAGAAATTAACTAATGGATTATTCCCACAGGACACACATGATTGAGCTTAGTTGAATTTTTAACAACTCTTGTCACATAGTTAGAAAGCCAGAAAAATTGTGATAGTTATGGGATATTGGCTGTATTTACATGTTATTATTCTGTGTACTTTGGTGCATCATTTGATTAAATAAAAATTTATTTAGTGCAGTACTACCATTAGTGTGTGTGTGTATATATATAAAGTAGGGTTAAGTGTCATGACTGTCGACAGCAGAAAGATGACGACCAAGGTAAGTACTTTATTTTTTGTTTTTCATGTGTAATCTTTATTTATTATTATAAAAGTAACTAAAATATAAAAATACAAAACTTTTTATGTTAGTTTAGGCTATATCAGGTGAATTAAGTAATAAATAATAAAAAATTTTCACAAGTGGCTCTTGCGTAATGTAATTTGAAAGCATGACATGAGCTACATGTTCACAAAGTGATTTACAACTTATGATGGCATGAATAGTAGTTAGACACAGCTCAAAGGGCAATAAAACAATAAAATGTAAGTATAAATATATCTATACTGTTATGAGTTTAAAGCTATTTAGGATAAACAAATGTAATTTCATGGTACAATTTTAGAAAGAAAAAGGGTAATTTAGATTTTTTGGGGGAAGGTTACAAAATCAATCAAATTGACAAACTTTGATAGAGTTAGGGATAGAAATTTATTTAGGTGTTAGATTTGAGATTTTTGAGATGAAGAAAAGTATTTTTAATATGAATATGGAAATCACTTTACACTCGAACTAGTAAAAGAAATACTTTACATATTCACAGACAAATCTTTAGTAAAAATACTTCTTTAAAAATCTGTTGTTGTACAAAGGATTTGTAATGTTTACTAAATGTCTGGGAAATTTTGTGAAGATAGACAAAGTGTGTTAAGAACTATAGTATGGAAACTATCACGAGTATAAAATTGTTACAAGGTTGAGTGACCTTGTAGCAAGAGAGTTAAATAATTTGTTAGTTTGTAGTAGTTCTTTGTTAGGTCTGTTTTTGTTCTCAGTGTATTAAATGCTTTTATTAGGTAGAGATATCCCAATATCATATATTAACTTTTATTGTAAGCAAGATAAAACTTGTTGGCTTAAGAATGAATAACATGTCACTAGAGTTCACTCAAAATGACAAACACGGAGATCACAATGGTTTAAAACACATTGACTGGTAAATCAGTAGAAGAACATGTGACAATGACTTGCAATCATTAGATGTATAATATGTCATTGGAGTCCAACCAACATCATCACAACAGCTTAAAACACATCAACCAGTAAATCGGTAGAAAAACATTTGACAGTAATACAGACAATAAATGAATAACGTGTCACTGGATTTCACCCAACATCGCAATGTAACAGACATGGAAAACACAACAGCCTAAAACATATCAATTATTAAATCAGCAATTGACAATGACACAGTCAGTAGATGAATAACATGTGGAGTTCTTCCAACACCTTTGGTTAGAAACGTGGAAAACAAAAATAGCTTAAAATATACCAACCAATAAATCAGTATGTGACAATAACATAGTTTTAGATGGGGCTCTTTGTAAATAAGTAATTGTTTTGTTAATTCATGTGTAAAACTCATTTAATTTATTATTTTGATATAATTCCATTATATTATTGAAAATCTGAAATATAATAAACATATTAAAAAAAAGGATTTAGGTACTCTTTCATCAATGTCTCTGGATTTCTACCTGTCTCTTCTATTTAATTGTGCGTTAGTCTTCTGCAGTCTTCACGGACCCCAAATATTTTGTAAACATTGGTGCTGACAGATGGAAGCATGTACGTTTGTTGTTCTCAATAGCTTCATTATTCAGTTAGATTGTTACACTTAGTTTAGATGGTAAAAAAGAAACAAGTGGTAATATTCAATGTGCATTTATTGATTAATAAAGGAGATTTAGAGTATTAGTGTTTTTTGTTTACAAAATAATAATTATTATTTAAATATTTTTAAATTAATTTTTTTTATGATGGGGGTCTGCTCAGGCCCCAGAAGAGTAACTGTAAAATTTTGGCAGAAGACTAATGCAGGGTTAAAACTCAATACATTCATTACATTGATATCTGTAAACATATCCTGCACAAAAATCTAATTTGGCATAATCCTTTTGTTATGTATTACAATTTCAAATAGCCTAAAACTGAGTTAAATTGTAATTTAGTAGTTAAATAAATGCTGATATGCATCCAATTTATGATATTTGCCAACAAAATTGATACACAAAGTTTTCTTTTTTCTTAATACAAATATATTTTAATATACAAACAATAATTTATCTACAAAAGTTTTACAAACTTACAAACAATACACATATTGTTGATTCTTACACTCTAGAAGCTTCTAGAACTTTAGAGAATAGACGGGAGTTTTACAATACATACTTAACAGAATAAGTTTTGTACATTTCTAAATATAAATTTAATTTTAACAAACATGGATATTAAAATAAATATATAATAATAAATCCATCATACTCTGAATAATAGGCAAAAGCAGGGGCCTGGGCTCTCCCAATAACATTGTACCTACAGACTTGGTCATTTTGAGCGTAATGCTGTTTATTTCTATGCATATGATGTACGTGCATGTGTTGATATGGTTTATACATATATATATATATATATATATAAATGTTTGGGTGTTTAACGTGTCCCAACAATAGTGGCCAAATTTAACTTCATGCGCATGTCCTGAGCAAAAGAGATTTACTTGACTTTGAAATAGATTAATATTAACAAAATGTTTGTAGGGGTTGGTCCATTGGACTTACTCTGTATTGGAGAAGGAATGTTGACTAAAATTCGAATTTATTACATGTATGTACATGAATGTGACAAATTTTTAGTTAGATGTACAAAAAAAAATCAAATTTGTTACAAAGATATCTGTACTCAAGATATATCTGTGAATTGCCAACATCAGTGTGACTTGGACAATGACAAGTTGAAGTGGAAGGTCATACTCACGTGAAGAATGAAAATAATTTTGTCCATTTTACAGTTTATGTATTGCATTTGAATAACCTCTAGAACCTCCAAAATGTATATCCACAGTTTTTTCAGTTTCCCTATATCTGTCTGGTATTTACTCTCCTCTACCTCAAACGGTAGCTAAATCAGCAGTGTAGGGTAAAAAGAATAGTTCATATCTCTGACATCAAATACATAATACCATGTTGAATAGTACTTAGTGAAAGGTCATGGCCTGTGCACTTAGACTCCCAGCCATGCACATCAGGTTAATATTGAACTGTTTTATTACGGAGCTCCAAATTCCCTTAACTGCACTTGTTTATCTTGCCACAAACAGTAAACTATGAAACAAAGCCATAGAGATTTTATATTGTTTTTAAGAGTTTAAAAACTCCAATTGACTTGCTGACAACTGGTTTGAACAATTGTTGAGTTAAGTCAAGTTTATTTGTTTCAGTTTCTAACCTTAATTTAGACTCATTACTGCATTTAGCTACCTTGTTCAAAAGTGTAGTGACAAAAACCAACTTATATGAAAAATTTCCAGGGATTGATTGACAACTAAGATGAAGTCCCTTTTGTATTGGTTTATAATAGACCTTGGTTTCAAATCCATATTGATGTTTTTAGCACTGAAACATCTTCCATACTGAATAGAATTTTAGGACATATCTAGTTATATGTTCAAAGAAAATCGGAATTCTCATTGTTACATGCCCCATTAAAGTGCTGTTCACATAGCTAATACACTGAAGCACAGAATAAGATTTTAATGTATTTAATAGTTAAGTTTAGCTATGAAAAGATTAGATGAAACTGGTGCTAATACTGTTGGTTTAATCAAGTTTTTGTTATTAAACTGAGCATTAGTATAAATGATAGCATATTCAAAGAGTTGTAACAATTTCTTTGATTTCATGTGACACCAAAGATTATCTTCACATCTAAATGATTAAAAAGTATATTCATTTCATGGCTGGCACTTGCTTAAACAGTAAATAAATGTCACGAATCATCTTGACAATTACAGAATTAAAAAAAAATGAAAAAATGATACCAGAACAAACTCATCATGTATAAAAAGAACTAAAATATTTACTAGAAATTTTCTTAATTATAGTTATAAGTTCCTTGGAAGTACAAGTCTTAAAGAGAAACTTCTTTATGAATTTTAAAGGAATGATAGAGTTCTTGAAACTAGTCTTCACAAAGCTAATTTTATCTTTTAATTCTGTATATATGTTTGTTTTAATAAGAATTTAGTTAATCTCTCTCTCTCTATATATATATATATTTTTCTTTTTGTTACATTGTTGTCTAGTATTTTAATATGGTTTATAGCACTACTCAAGAAATTTAAAGCATTTAACATAATCATGTTTACCCAAAACTACCAGTGTTTCCTTTATTTGCTTTGACGCATTTGCCACTGCAGCAATTTTAACCCATGCGCTAAGTCACATTCATTATTGCTGAGGTGCCAAAACTTTAGCAACAATTCAAAACGACCCTGTGGCATAGCAGTATTGGCAAGCAAAGTAGCCAGCACTGGAACATTTGACGAGTAATCCTCTTTCAATTGTTTCTATACAATGTCCATGACAAAAAGAATGCCAAGAAAATTTCTCATTTCAGATGCATCAGTTTCAAAATACCAATGCATTCTGCTTTTAGACTTGAGGTGGTTCAATTCCAAGAACTGTACAGTAAGCCTATTTGTTTCAGTGACCATCATATTCACATCTTCCATCAGAAACAGTTTGAAAATTTCAAATGGAATGGCAAACCTGCAATCATTTGATGCTGTATAGTGAAAGAAATATCAGTTCGACTAACATATGTAACCTGGATAGTCTGCCATCCATCAACTGATGCTGGTATTCCAGTGTCACTGTTGGTATCTGGATTCGTAGTGTCAGCTTGAACATTTACCTGCTCAGTACAATCCAGGCCTCTTATACCATCAGACTCAGAATCACTAGGCTTATAATTACTATCCCCATCTGCACCATCCTCCTCAAATGATCCTGAATCAGATTCTTCTAAAATACTAGTAATTTCACTCAGACTAAAATGTTTGCACAACCCTCCCATCTTGTAGCTATAAAGGTAACCAAAACAAACCACTGCAGAAATCTTGGGCCAAGTGACATGAAACTTAAGTGAAAGAAATATTTCTGTCATTCACAAGAGAGCAGGACACCCATAATCATTGTACAGCACTAAGGGACTGTTTATCTATATGCTCACGTAATTATAGCCCCTTTGCTGATTGACGTTTTAGTTGCACCTGAATAATAGAAATGATTGATATGTTATCGTGTCATCAGCATCGAATGCGCAACTAAGAACCACTTCCTTTACATTTATGTATTAAATATTATAATTATTGATTTGACTTTAATTTCAAAATAACTTTAAGCATGGTACACTTAAATGGTGAATGTTGATGTGAAAAACCTACTTTCTTGTCGTGGAATCATTAGAGTGTAAATATTTTGAAGCAGTTAATTTTAAATGTGTTTGTAAACAAGTTAATGTTTAACATAATAGTTAATGAAGTATTATAATAATAAACAATTTCTAATGTTTGCTTCTTTTCAGGAAAGAATTATATCACATGCATCATCATGAATGAAGTCTTCCATAGTTTGTGTTAACATTAACATCTACTTTTATTGTCCAGTAGATGTAACATACCTATATTTTTAAGTTATGATATTATATTATGTCTTTTTTTGAGAAACCTGAAAATCTGAAACATTTTTATGAGAGTTTTGTACTTAGCTTGTTTTAAGGTGCCTTATGCTGTACGATGAAGTTCATCAAACTAAGTTAAAAACGATAGAAATTGTTTTTTTGAAGTAATTAGTTCAGAGAAAGTAAATTGATTTCTTTTATCCTAATGTTTTTGAATCTAGTGTTGAGTAAATACTGAAGTAGTTAGATCATAAAAAAAACTGTCAAATATTAATTCATGTACCATATGCTACTAGATAACCTTGTATGTATTACAAAATTATATCATTACAGCTACAAGTATTAAAATAATGTCCTGGAATTTAGTGTAGGTAATATTTTGTTTGATTTTGATGCAAAAAACAACAAACTTCTAAATTAAGAAACTTAACTGTATAACTACAGTTACCATAATTATCAAGAGCCAAAAACAAAATATACACTAATAACTACTGCATATCCTCTTTCTTGTACGTATTTGAAACATTCTCTATAAAAGATGGTAACTTTCACAATATAGTAAGAGATGACTTTTTTCAAATATTACCAAGACTTTCTGGTGTCAAAAAAAAACAACCCTACTGTCACTGGCATTTGAAATGCAATTGCTTATAAACTTTTTTTTTTCAAGTGGCTATTAGTAGCATACTACTATATTTGGTACCTGTCATATTTGTTCACAAATTTACTGTAGCTTGTTTCACTGTTGTTGTTTTTTCACTTAGTTAGCTTGAATATTTGTACTCATGTTAAGTACATGTTGGACTTACTATAAATTGTTTTAAGAAGACAGTCATATTTGTTGTATCATATACTTTTGTGATTATTATTTATGATGTGCATTATAAACATTGTTACGTTAGAAAAATAAGTTATATTCAAATCACAGTAGAGGTCTAGAAATGTTTAATTTGCAGTATCTCTTATAGCTTGAACAAAACAAAAAATTATGGGCAAGTTTTTTATTGGTATTTGTTGTGTAAAATGGAAAAAAAAAACAGTTTACATGAATTGTTATTTCATAAATGTGTTCATTTTATTGGTGGTGTCTATATGGTCTGACTAGTAGTGATGAAAAGTTTAAAAATTTAGGGGATAAAATAAGTAAAATGATCTGGAGTGAATGTGATTTTTCTCTGTTTTTTTAATTATTTCAAAAAGAATACACTGATTTTAAAATTTACTGTTTAAAAGAAAATAGCATGGAGAAGATATATGACATCTGGACAAGAAATTAACTTCAAATTATATGTTTCAATAATGTGTAACAGTAAATAAGCAGTCAGAAATAAAACATGTTAAGTACAAAATTGACACTGAGTGTAATATGTGAGATAAGAGAATGTAGCAAAATTTCCTTCACACATGTACAGACACACAACTTTTATTTGTCAATCAAATGTACAAAAGAATCCCTTTTCCATTGACCTAGAATTACTCTGAATGTTCTTATATAATTACAGACATGATACATTTACTTTCTAACTTTTCCAACTATGTACACAATCAAAAGAAGAAAAATCTCTATAAATATTTGAACTAAAACATTTTCAAAATGGTAGTGAAGCTTAGCAACAAAAGGCATACTGCTACAAGGAGTTAACACACAACTTTTAACTCTGTCAAGCTTGCTCATAATATCTTACATAACCTCAAAATATCAATAACTTTATTCTAGAAAACAACCTGTGATATTACTTATGTTTCTCCTCCTTAACAACTGTTATCATTGGTGATACTGTCTAATTATTGTATTTTGTGACTTAACAAAATCAAAACTGTCCATTGGACCTTGGGCATAACAATTCATACAGAATTAACAATATTTCTGTCATATTGGATTTTCACTTTGTTTTTAATGACTGTAGTATTGATAGAAAATAATTTGAAAACTGGTGACAAAACCTGTATTCCTTAAACCCAAAAGGTTGAGTATTTATCAGTATCTACTGATATTAGAGTGAATAAGTGTTCTATTTAGTAGGTTTTACAACTAGTATATATACTAACACAACCATAAGGAACCATGAAAACATCACTAGTTCAGTGGTGTTAAAGAAGATATCTAATAATTATCAACAGTGAAATAAGTATTCATATGTCAAATCTCTGTAAAATTATCTGTACTAACCAGCATCTGAAAACTTGTGTAAGAAGCCTGTTTTAGAGTTTATTATATTCTTTATGCTAAACTTCTGTTCCTGTTCAGTACCAAAGATTAAAAGGGTAGAAGTAAATGACAATATTTCCTGAGAAACAAACTAATGCCTGTGAAAGTAATATATTTTCTTCACCTTGATTTTTATATGTAAAGGCAGGTAGATTATATTATTCTCTTACATCCTATTTGTATTAAATGTTCCATTATTTCTACTTAATTTAAAAGAATCCAAAAAGACTTCAAGCTTTTTTTTTTTTTTACCTGTCATCCTCCATCACATTTGTCAGCTATCTTGGGGTGAATTAGGCACAGAAACATGATTCATTATTAACAATACCTCAAAATGTTCTCTAAAACAAGAAATCTTGAATATTAAATAAGTAATATACAAAACACCAATGTTAACTTGACTTTGTAGCAAGAGTGACATAAGTATTATTAACTATTTTGGGAAAGAACACAGCCATGGAGTAAGTAAGTTTCAAATCAGTGTTTCGTACTTTAAAAAAAAAACCTTTCATCATTTGCAAGAATTTCCTTTGTATAGCATTAATTACAATGCAATGTAACTATTTAAATGAAAAATTGTATCTGATGTTAAGAATAACCCATAACACAGCCATTCTTTAACTTTGAATGTTAATTTTAAATGAATAATTATGAACAATTATTATAACAAACAAAAATGCTGTAATGGAAATAGCTGCCACAAATATGAAGCCTAAAGAAAAATAATTATGAACTACATAAATAAGCCTGGTAGATGATTAAACTAGATAATACACTATTCACCCCATTCAGCACTCCAGGTGTTTAGAAAATTAGCAGAACTGTCCAAAAGTTGTACACCAGTTATTTTACACCAAGTAATACTGGCACTAAAACATGATATTCCAAAAACATGTTCTTCATTGATTTATTTCTCAATATTTTGGTATGCTATACTACAACATCCTGATGTAGACAATTAATTCATCATGTTTCAAGGACTAAGTTTTCACTATTAATGACACAGTACTATTGAGATACTGGTTCTATTGAAATAAAAGACTTAAAATTCTGCATTACGTAAAATGTTTCTTTAAACATCATGAAATAGTTGGTAGTTAAGGATAAATTACAGGCATCTCCAATCGTGACCCAAGCTCTTGCAGCCAACTAGGATTTGTAATTTCCCAGAAAAGTGGGGGGTGGGTGCTTTAAAGGAGGAACTACAGTATACTATTTTTAATGTATAGAGCCCATAAGCTCAGTCTTATTTACCAATAGTACTATTGCTCATGTTTCACGGGAATTATAATTAAGTCTATGCTATTTTGAAATCCAATAATGCACTGAACTTTACATGTGACTGAACAATAAGTTCAAATTTCTGTCAAAACAATTCCAAATAAAGTTATAATTTAACAAACAAAACACAATTCTCTAGAATATGAAAACTTGCATAGAAATATGTTTGTTAAAACACACTTTCCTTCATGAGAAACCTTATGACTAGATGTGTTTATGTTAAAATAATGTAATTTGAAAGATATATAACACTGTTCTTCTTCTGTAGACCTCATGTTTCCATCCTTATTTAACATTTTCTAAAGAAAGTATCACCAGTCCTGCTGGTTTTGAACTTTATTCTCTCCACAAAAAAATGATGTGCATTTTCAGTCAGGAGACTTTCCTTGGGAAGAATCATTGCCAGTTATTGTTAGGTAACTTGGTGAAAACAGCTGGTATCTACGTTGTCTGTTAGTAAAAAACAAAACATAAAACTAAGTGTAACATATAAAAGAATCAATTGTAGCAACATCTAAAGCCTTCTTTTGAAAACTTGTGTTTATACAAGTCTGAAATTCAAACATGAAAAGTAACCATTCAGTTCGTTGCTTAGTTCTGAAACTTTGTTTCAGTGAAATCCCAAAATTTCTTTATAGTTCTTGCCAAATTTCAATTTTTAAATTAAAACAGTAAAAAAAAAAATCATTGTAATAGTACTAAAACAGAAAATTGCTTACAACTTTCTACTACTAACCTTGCTAGAACGCAGTTATTTTGGGGAGGATCTCCTGGTAGGGGTGTAGGACCTCTAGTAACAGCATTTTGGATATCTGTATTTTTGGATGACTGCTCCATCTTATCTATGTGACTTTGTAGAAGCTTGTTTGAGGTTTGGTGACTATCTGATAAACTCTCTTCATAAAGTTGCCTGTTGGGTTCTGAAAACAGTTGTCGCCCTTTTCGTACTGGAATGCGAGATTCTTCACAAATTGTAACAGGACGATGTCGTCTTCGTTGAAAGTTCAAATTCAGTTCTGTTTCATCTTTAATATACTTGTCATCAGAGGTCTCTCTGCGACGTCTTACCACAGGGCCTTCTTCATCTATATCTTGTTGATCAGAACTCTTGTATTTGTCACCAACTTCACAATTTTGTACATGTCTTAATTCCTCTCTTGTTGTCCCTTGTTTGTAAGGCTGGGATCTCATGTTTTTTTGTTCTGTTTTAGAGACTCTATCACATGCTATAGTAGTGTTAGTTATGCCTGATGGACTTTCAGATAAACGTTTTAAGGAGAGGTAATTGTTTAATTCATCACTTACATATTCATAAGCTTGATTATTGCACTTCTCAGTTCCATCTCTAAAATTAGTCTCAGTCATTGACTTTGGTCGTCTCTGTTCTCTGCCAGTCACTTGAGGCTTTTGATAAACTTGAAAGGGTGCTTGAGAACCTTCAGATGTTGTAGAGAGATTTGTATCCTTCTGTGAATCAAGCAGACAAACAGGAATATGAGAAAGATGGTTTTCTTGGGAACTCCCTAATGAAAGTTTTTGAGTTATAAATTCCTGGTTACTTGATCTAATAATGTTTTCTTTGGCAGAAGAAACATAGTCACAGGAATGGTTAAACCTATTTTCCTTATTTTCAATTAATGATTTTTTATATCCTGAGCAGTGTTTCTGTAAATATTTCATCTCTTTTTGTAGCCCCAGTTCAGAAATTTGTGGTTCTAGAACACTGCACTGCTGTAAGCCATGGATTTTTTCAGGTTCATTCTTAGCATTAGGAAGAGAAGTGTCTCTGTTTATATCAGTAGGAGTATTTGCAACATAAGAACTTTTTACTCCCAACAAGTGGAACGCTTCTGGCAGTTCACTCAGACTTATCACTGAAATCTTTTTCTGTGGTACAGAATGAAATGGAATCTGATCTTTTGCTAGTGTGCCAAATTTCTCCTTAGAAATTTCTTTAGGCTCTTCCCACGATGGAACATTAACCACTTTTCCTCTGGAGCTCTTGTTTGATTTTTCCTTGGTTATAACTTTTTTTCCATTAATTTGCAGCATGTGAAAGGATTTATCTTCTTTTTGTAAAGGTGCATCAAAGTAAACAGAAGGCTCTACTGCTTGCCCTTTTTCTTTATCATTCTCTTGAATCTCTCTTTTCTGATCAGTTTGTGATGTTAGCTCAAATTTTCTGATGTTTTGAACCATTTCTTCTTTACAACTATCTCGAGAAATAGATCTTTCTAGGCCAGGTTTCTTAAGAATTCCCTTGGAAGGAAAAACATTTAATTTCTGAACAATTTTATCTTTTTCATTTTTGGAATCATAAAGATTTTGCCAATTATCAATTTTCTGTATATTCCATTTAAATTCTTCTTTCTGGTTTTCCACATTTTCATTTGAAGACACAACTTTTCCTTTCATGCCTTCTACTCTCTGTCCTTTTTCTTCTTCACAAGAATTGAGATGAATAAATGGCAGTGAAGCTCTTCTGTCTCCATTGTTTTCATGACAACTTTCATCAGGCAACTGTTTAGCAACTACATTTCTCATAACATCAACTTCATAAACGTTCTCATCAAATGATGCTTGTTGCTTCAGAGGAGGCTGAAGATTAGAACGAATATGGAAACAAAATGAAGGGCAACTCCAAACTCGTGGCAGACCAAGAGGAACTGGTCCAGGAAAGTGAAGGCCTCCTAAACTTACATATTGATAATATGTACCATCAACAGAAATGCCTGGAGGAAGCCTACTAGGATGTGAAAGGGAACGTTGTATTGGTCTTTTTCGTTCTTGTGATTTACAATCACCAGACTCCTGTTGTGATTGGTCTGTTGGTTGGTAAGATAACTGTCTGTCTATGGGTCTCCTTCTTTCTCTTGGTTTACAGGCTTCAAATTTCAGTTTTAGCTGATCTGTTTGTACAGTTGAAGCTTTATTTTCTAAAACTTTCATCTTGTCCGTTTCTTTTGTTTTAAGTTTGTTGGATTCCAACTGACTGCCAGTTTTTCTTTCCTCTGTAGAGGAACTTATATTATGTGGTCTTCCATTTTCAATAAAGGCTGAGGATACCTTCTTCTGAAGTGAGGTACCTGAAGAATCTCGTTTAATAGACCTATGTTCTGGTGAAGTTACTTGAACATTATCTTCCATTTCATTATCCGTTTCTTCGCTGTCATCAAAGGACACCTGCCACTTTGAAACAAGAGTCATGGCAGCTGTTGCACCTTTTGTGACCTGCTGCAGAGCTGATATGTTGTCATCTTCTGCTACAGCAAACTGAGTAAAGGAGGAATCTCTGCATCGAAACCTGCTACCTGAGTGGTGTTGTCGATGTTGTGGCTCTTGCTGAGTTTCTTCTTTAATATCTTGTGTTATTTGGGAGTTGACTGTTGGAGTGTATTTGCTCATTTTATCCTGTGTTGTTACAACTTTTTGAATATTATGAGCACTATTATCTTGCTGATTGATCTTACTATCACGTGTTTGGATGCTGTCCCTCTGCAGTTCTGGTTGCTCATTGATGAATTCATGTTCCTGAATAGGACCAATCTGAAGCTTGGGTAGGTCTTTTCGTGACCGTGAATATATTCTAGAGCTAGGCCTCTCCTCTCTCTGCTCTTCATTGACTGTATGAGAATCTCGCTGATAGTGTAAAGAATCCCTCTCATCTCCTGCTTTAATGTTTTGTACCTTATCCATTTCACCATCTATCCTCTGTAAAGAAACAAACAAAAACATGTTGGCGTATTGAATTTTTAAGCAGTTGATTTATTATTTCCACATTTCAAAGGAAAGTTAATTTGCTTTTCATCTTTTTGAAATGTTAATTTTTATATTACATTCAGTATTTATATTGAATATTTTTACCTTTTAGATAACAAAGAGACAATAATTTAATTATTTCTTCTTTCAAAAAACAAATGGTGCTACTAACTTACTTCTTTTAATGGTTTATCCATCTTTACATTAGCTTCAAGTTCTTTATCATTAATGTTGTTGTTCTTGGTTGATGCTGCGGGTCGTACAATTGCCACATGACAAAGATTGTCAGGAACAACACTTTTATTGTTTGGAGAAGGAGATACAAAAACTTGAACCTTCTGATTTTGTAACATATTTCTGACTCTGCTGGTACCATGGTAACCATCTTGTCTGTAGTTCTCGGCATGATCTTCATAACTGACTATGATGTTGTCTTCCAGCATGTGATCTGTTTCATGATTTCCAGGTGAGGCATTCCTACACAAAAGAAACAACAATTTTTAATATCTGGACATTTAATAGATGACCAATTCAAGAGCACATCTCTAAAATGTTTTTCCCTTTTTAGGATGAAACTTGATCATAAGTCCATATTAAATTGAATATGTATGCTAAATATCGAACAAAAATATGTAAAGAAGATTCTCTACAGAAAATGTAATTACAGTAAATATTCAGGTGTCACAACTCTTACAGTATATGTTTAGACTATTCTATAACATAATCTGTAGTAAACATTTAATTAAAAACCCAACAAAGAATATTTTAGCAAATGAGATAATGTCTACAGATAACTACTTATTAAATATTTGTATTGTTCTCACCAAAGTTCTCTTGATAAGTACTCAACCCAACTTAGAATATTTCTAAGAAAATAATGAGACCAACCAGTCACTAAAAACACCACAGTTAGAAATAAATAGATGGCCCTTTGCATGCTCACTTCTTACATATTAAGTAACTTCTACAAATATTTTAGTAGTTATCAGGATCAAAATCACTACACAAGAAACATTAGAAGGAATAATACCTTGTACAACAGAAATTATACATAAGAGTTTCAAGTTGAGAATTTTTATATAAATTTTGTGTATTTCTTCTATGTCTGTGGCTAAGTTTTTAGCCCTTTGTTTTATTGCAGGCATTTCTTTAAAGTATACATTATTATTTTCATACACTGAAAATATATTTCCAATAGGTATTTACCCCTTCTCACATA
>NW_013667519.1:127375-141070 GCF_000517525.1 Limulus polyphemus
CCCCTTCTCACATAATAGCTTTCTTGTTCAATACTGCCCTCTATATGCAAACTTTTTTCACATATCACTAGCCTTGAAACATCCACCTACCCCATGGATCAAGCTGGATCCACGCAAGATCAATGTCCAGGACCCACCACATGGAGATGAAACACAGTGGAGACAGTGCAATGGTTGACAACAAAATCCCTGTTTTGAAAAGCAGGCTGCCCCTAATTTATTCAGTCAAAAGAATGGCAGGGATGAGCAGCAATCCCCATCTGCTTTACCCATGAAAATTCATGGGTTAGTAGAGTCTGGAACAGGCATTTTGTTGAAGCAAAACACTATGAGGAAATCCTACTAGCAGTCTCGTGGAACACCCCATTTCAACAGTGAGAGTTATTGGCCATGGGTATACATCAAGATTGATGGGATCAGCATCTACTTGAAGACAGCTTTCACATGATGTCCTATACAACCCTTGCCACACTACTCCATACAACATTATACTCTCAGGCCCAACCCCACTCAGGTAAAGTGCCTGGAATAGCAGGGTGAAACCCGTAGAAAATCATCACCTGGATAGAAGCTGGAGCATGTGGATTCTTCACATGATGCAAAAAAAAAAGACTCTGATGGAGGCACGGAAAGGTCCGTCTGCACTCCCACTGTAGCAGTGGCATGTATTCGAGATGGAGTAGAGGACAATAACTTCCGAGCCTCAGGGGAAGAAATGTTAATAATTTTTAAAAGTTGTACCTCTTTCTTCTCCACCCATTTAAGGCAAGAATGATAGTAAGAGGGGTGTGTGAACCACTACAATTAACGTAGTGTGGGTCCAGTTTGCACTCATAGGCATCTTTGCCACCACAATGAGCACATGTTACAGAACCACGACAAGATGCCTTCAAATGACCGAACCGCTGACACTGGAAACATCTGTGAGGGTTGGGAATATATGGCTGTACCTTACAGTTCAGATATCCTGCCTTGACAGAGGCAGGTGGATGTTGCGGTGTAAATGTCAAAATAAGAACATTGGTAGGCAGCATAATTCCTTCCTTACAAGTAGAGATACATTGAACTGCAGAAACTCCTTGGCTGGAGAAACCAGCGAGGATTTTTGACTCAGAGATGTTCTTCAAATTCCTCTCATCAATAACTCCTTGTGAGGAATTCAAAGTAGCATGTGGAGTAACCTCAATGGGTATATCCCCAATGGCCTTTGAGCTCATTGTGTTTTAGTGTAGATGTTCCCACCAAGATGTCTCCAGAATGTAGCTTCTTAACTGACTTTGGAGAGCCAGCAAGCCCCCTCTAATTCCTTCTGAATACAAAAGGAAGATATCTGCCCTAAAGGTTTGTCTGACAAGGAATGTAAGATTAAAAAATGAGGTATAGGTTCAGAATGGGTTGAAGATTGTTGGTCAGAGTCTTCATGACATGCTCATTTACCAATTAGCTGTTTTTTTAGTATTTTATTTTTCTGAGGATTTGAGGGATCCATAATGAAAAGAGAAAGATTCAGTGCCAACTGACCCCACCCACCATGGGGTTCTATGAGGGGACACACTACAATGCCAAACAAGGTCACTGCAGCAACACCAGGTTTCGTGAGCACTATACCCAAACAACAGCATTAGACACAATGTTCACAACACCTGTTGAGAATGCCCAACACTGGTACTCAGTTGACCCTAGCCCAACAGGACCACCGACTGACCCTGGGGGGGCCACCTGTCAACAGGAATTCAAGGCCAAAGTGGTATGTTGCAGTGCCCCAGACACCACTCAACCACCAAGGTCCTCTCCTCCACTTCACAGGTCACCACACATGGGTGGATATTCAGATCCCAGAGGAGGTAAACTGAAAATACACAACTTTTCCTGGGAGGTTCCCTCACCATATACAAGAATCCACCTCGGGGGTCATGATGAAGACATTCCAGTCAAGTCACCAGACACTGTGTCTATGGATTTCAGAGACTCTGGGATGTTGAAGCAGGCTTAGGGAGACTGTCAACCTTGTACACTATTTGAAGTATACAAAGCACACAGGGAGAAATTTGTGCTTTGGATAGGACAGCCATACAAGAGTTTTTTTACAATAAAACTATACTACAGTGCTGTTGAAAAGATGCAAGGTCCATCAGATAGAAAATGATGATATTGACTATAACAATGCAGTGAGGCTTCAAAATTGTTTTTATATAATATACTCAATCTCTATAGAAGCGTATCAATAAGTGTAATCTCACGAACATTATCTTAATTGAACTGCAAAATACAATGTGCATTTGTGCAATATCTGTAGAATGAGTAAAAATGTAACTCTTTCACTACCAGATTTATGAATAAGTAAAGGTGCTAAAGTTATTAAATGAAAACCTTTAGTATTTCATTATTTATCTGAAATTTGAAACTGGCAAACTCTGGGAAGTCTAAGGGGCAGTATGCTTTCTTCATAGTGGACAGAATTCCAAGCTTAATGGCAGTACTCTAAAGGAGGACATATATGTACTCATAGCAGTGACTTTAAAATAACCAAATAGGAATATTGTCTTTATATTAGAAAACTATTACATATTAAAGTATGTATAATTCTCTTATTATACTCTTTTTTTTTTTAGTCATAACTTACTCTTGAAGAGTCGGTTTGGATATGATATCAGGGGATGTGGTGGTGGTCATGGAATTGTCTGTATAATTTTTCTCCCAATCATAGGGATCACTGTTTCTCACGCCTCTACGTTTCATGGATCTTTCAAAGAGCCCAGCCAGCATGGTATAATCTGGACGTTGGTAATAGTCCAGGTTCACTATGTGGTCCAGAAACTGGCAAAAATCTGATGGCAAGTGTTTTAGAAGTAATCTATGGTCATATTTTTCTTTCATCACGCCAACCTGAAAGAGAGATACAAACTGAAGATGAAAGATTTTGTAATTCTTTCAAAATACTGTTATAAAAGAGAATATATAAGTACAGTTTTATCATTTATCCCACCTTAATCACCTTAGGAAATATAAATTCTAGCAGAGTAGGAGTCATCTTCAGCTAAGACAGTTTCATTTTTCTAACAGGATGGTTGGCCTTTGGAATGGGTTGCCTTTGGATGTTGTAGAGGCAGAAAATTTAAATGAGTTTAAGTAAAAGCTTGATAACTATATCAATGATAAGGACTGGCTTAAAATTTTTTTCTTTATTTATTTTTATTTAGTTAAGAGGATGGAACAGCCAAGATGGACCAATAGGTCCCATGTTGTCCCAAAACGTTATGTATTTACTATGCAGGAGTCTAGAGTCAAGTCAGATACATTTATACATTTCAGTGTGAATTTCTCTAGTTGCATTATATAACCTAATATCACTAAAGAAATGAAGTTTTCTAACTTACCTCCTCCTTATCTTTAATTTTTCTCCAAGGTAGTTGTCCATTCACAAATTCAACTAGCATATAAAATAATGACCACAAATCATCATGACGACCCATTTCCTGTCAAAGGAAAGACCTAACAGTATTAACAGAGAAGAAAAGAAACTACAGTAAAAATAATTAAAATTCAAACATCTAAAACTAAATGGGGTTTTAGAGTATTTACAAGATTCAGGAGTTCTCAACCATAAGTTGTAATTTTGACTAAGTTAAAATAACACAAATACAACATCAACACTTGTGTGTAATCTTTTAACATACAATCATGTTTAGTGATATTTGTGATTCTTGAAGCATGTCACAATAGACTTGTTGAAATAAAAGTCTGAAGATTACCCAGATGTTACTTAAGTATATATGTAAACATATTACATCATTAACCTGACTTAGATTGTTATTATATTATATTTAAAACTAGCTGGAGTACCTATCCCCTGGACATAAGTTATGTAAAATCATGACTGATGAAAGGTTATCTTAGAACAGGTAAATAAAAACTGCAAAACACAAAATGTGAAACTGCATGTTTACACTTATCTCTGCATGGACCCAACAAACATTCAAGCTAAATATTGTGAAGATCCACCAATAGGGGGTGAAGTAGTGGTGAAAAATGCAAAAATGGGCATAAAAACCAGAAAACACAACACTGAAATTTTTTATGTACTCCTCATAGATCCATTGAACCTCCATACCAATTTTGGTGAAGATCCATCCACACCCTGTGAAGTAGTTACATGGACAGACAATACTATTATATTAATATAGACATTACATGAAATAAAACAGAACAAAACAAAAGTATCAAGAAAACCTTAAAAACTTTCAGTAAACAAAATTTACTCATAAAAGAGAAGTAAAATGAATATAAGATAAGAAAAAGCAAGTGCAATAAAAAAAAAGACTCTTTATAGAATCAGGAAAATGCAATGTAAAAGAAAAAGAAATTCTTATATGGAAATGAGACAAAAATAAGTTTCAAAAATATAAAACATCAATTTCTTACTTTGTTTTTATGTGCATTGATAGAAGCATATCGAACAGTTCCTCTGAAGCCAGCTGCTACTCGAGGAGCACGCACCTCCCCAGATGCTGTTACATATTGTCTAGCCAATCCAAAATCTAACATGTAGACTTTTCGACAGGTCTGAGTTTGATGTCCCATTGCAAAGTTAGACTGTTGAATTGAATATACTTTAAATATTTGACTTACTTAAAACTACATACAAATAGCATGAAGAAAAAAGTAAAATTGGCCAACTCACAAGAGTTAAATAGATTGTTAACCCACGTTCTGAAAATATTGGACATTTAAGGTTACCTTTTCAGTTCAATGCTTGCTACTATCAGAAGTAATATTGTGAAATGTCATTTATTGTGAAACTATTTTTGGAATAAATATTTTATATTTCATAAATATATATAATGATAAGTGAAAATTACTACTTGAACTAGTTCCAAGCAAATTAAGAAGACAATTTGTTTAAATCATATTGCATTATAAGCACCAGTGATCACAACATAAGATACTACATTCCAGAAACTACTGAAAATCTGTTTTTTTACAAATATAAAAGTGCCATTGTTGTCTGAAAACTTAAATTTTAAGACTATAAAAATAGTTAGAAAAAGTAACACATAAGTTTCATCCTAATTTTTGCACATATAATGACAATCCAAATACATACTCAGAAAAACAAAGCAATATCAATGCTGAAACATCTGAAGTACGTACAGGTTTAATATCTCTGTGAAGAAATCCAACTTCATGAATACTTTCCATGGCTCTTAAAATTTGCACACCCAAACGAAGGGTGGTACTCAAACTGAAAGCTCCACGAGGCTGACTCCGTCTAAGTTCTGCCAAGTTTTTTCCTTGAAGCTGCATCACCACATAGTTGAAACGATCATTACGTCCACAACCAATGAATCTGCACACGTGATCTTTGCCTGTCATGTAAACCAACAATTAAGTATTTGAACTATCTAAACAATAGTATGTGTCCATTAGTTCAAAATGTGCATTCCTAATAACCATATTTACTAATATCAAAAGAAGTAAATTTAAGGTAATGGTTCACTTCTATAAGTATATTCAAATATTTTAGTTGTTCTGTAGTAAATTTCTGCTTTTTTGTTTTAAATGACATTTCTATAATTACCCTTTTAAAGTATATAATCCAGACTTTCATCTACATGAACACCAACACTATATAAATTTGCATTAATACTTTCATAACACATACTATCCACTGGCACATACAGAACCTGTAATTTGAAAAAAGTAATTTAACTATCATGCTGATTTTGTTCTTTATATGGTTGAGCACAGGTTCTGATTTTCACATACTGAATTAAAGTACTGACAACTGAGTGCAAACATTACAATAAATTTTAGTGTGAGAGTCATCTATTGAAGGACACATATGATGATGGAGATGAACCATCTAACACATTCAACTCACGAGTAGATGGTGGGGGGGGGGGGGGTCAGTTCCATATTTCAACAACAATTATCATTTGCAATAGCTTTGGTAAAATAGTTGGTCATAATGAAATTGGAGAGAAATAAAATTGAAATTATTAATAAATAACAGTAGCAGTAAAATGTAAATAGGTTATTCATATCAGATCACAATGCCAGTTGTTTTGGCCTGCTTGTTCCATGTGTTGCCTGTATATGCATATACACTCTCTTAAACAAGGTTAAAAACTACTTTTAGTGTTTGAACTATTGTAAAATTTAACATTAAAACATATAACTGTAACACAATCATGCTTTGCAGTTAAATTTCTTTTGCACAATACAGTGACCTAAAATAACTAAGGTTTAGATTTTTTCAACTTCATCCCCGATACTACATCTTGTTGTTACATACCTTTCTATGTATGAAACCTACATTAAGATATTGGTAATTCTGATACATTACAAGTTTAGTATGTACAGAGATTCAGAGAATGTAAAGTATTTTTAGCGCTGCTGGTTTGAAATAGCAATTTATTTTTGGCTCAGCTGATTCAAAAGTAATTTTCACAAGGGAAGTAGGTCAAATACTATTTTAATCAGAACAAATAGAATATACATTGAACCTTTGAAGAATATCCTACATAAAACGCTAGCCATTTAAAGCCCTTAAAACCCTCAGGGTCAAAAACTTCCCATTTTAGATAGTGAAATAGGTCAAGGTAGATGGATAAAATGTATACGTAAATTGAATGCCAACATATTCTTATGACACTGCTGTTCTTTCCGAGTTAAAGCTTAGTTAGTCTTCAAACACTACAGAGTTAGGCTTCTTTTATCTACATATTTTTTAATTTTTATACAAGCCATGTGTCTCTTTGTCTCAGGATATTGGATCTAGGCCAAAATGCATCAGTATACTAGTAGAAACTTAATCTAACCTCTTACTTTAAAACTTTTGTTCCAGACTGTCTCTCATCTAAATTTCCTGGTTTACAATGAAATAAAAGATTCTATACACTTTACAGTGAGAATTTCAAGCACTTCAAGGCATTTTTGGCATTTACAATTTAACTTTCATAAAAGCATAGAGTTGTTCTTCCAACATTTTAAATAAAATATTGTTTTATATCAACTGGAGAGAATATTTGATTGAATTTACAAAATTTTATCTTTTTTAGAGTACTGTACAGCATGTCTTTCTCCATAATATAATTTCTAAACACTTTTCTGCTTGCATGTTTTTTAAGATGATCAGGTATTTTTTGTTTTGAATTTTATTTATTTGCAAAATATTGGGTTTACCAAGTAACCTTATTTAAAAAAATACATAGCTAAGGAATTTCACTGTATGTAGGTAAAGAGGGTGGACTGTTATAGGATGAAAGGCACTTGTATTTTGATGTGGAGCTAAAGATGGTTCTACAGAACTTCTTAAAAAGGAGTATGGGACTAACAAGTCCCATCCTTCAGCAAATGGGGGCTTGCTAAGCAAAAACTATGATGAATCCATGCTTTGGGCAGACATAAATGCAAGAAAATAACATATTACAAAAGACAGTTTTGAAAAATTTAATTTCTGGAAATCCTCACATGGTAGGCAGATGGCTTAGTAAAAGAGCAATAATGTGGGTTGGCTAAGGATTATTTTGGAGAGGACAAAGAACAGGGATCTTTAAAGTGACTATTCATGTTTCTGTTGCCTATCATCAAAAAATATGGAAGTATTATAGTGACCTGACTTTGTGTAAGATGTGAACACTAAACAATCCAATGCACTCTACACACAAAACAATAAGTCATTCTTCAATGATAATGAATAACACAAAATTGATGTATTTCCTAACAAAGGTTTCATAAGCTGTATCATATCACCTTATCAATATTTGTTAAGTTATACAGCTAAAATGGAAGCCTTCAATAATACTTGAAACTGATATCAATATAAGTATTTGACATAATCTGAAGAATACCCGACATTAAATTGTGTACACAAATTATTTTTTTGGTGATGGTGTCTAATTTATAAAATAAGTTGCAAACAAAAATATATCCCTTTTAATAGACCCATCATTTTATTTTCTTTAATGAACAGATATTTCATATCAAACAATTTTTGTATAATTCAGTACAAAATATTTAGTGTGCTTTGATAAGTGTTCATTTATTTAAAGAACAAATTCCAACAGCTTGCTGTTTTGTGGAGTACTCTGAGTCAATATGATGAAGTTCTTTACATGTAACCAGAATATACTCAACTCTATATGACTGTAACCGTAGTACATTAATTTATTTGTGCACCTCATGGCCTTAAACATTTTTAAATGTTCATGAATGAGTAATATTGTTACTATTTAACTACAGTCAGTTGACAAACTATGGCTTGCATGCATTTTAGTTTGATAATTTTAATTTGTCACAGCTTTTTAGAATTTAACCTATAGTGACATATTCAAATTTTAGAGGTGAAAAATATTATTTTTTTTTACTGGTGGTATATCATTTCTAATAAAATAGAATTTGATTGAATTAAATATAAGAATTACAAATCAAAACCTCATTTCAATGTAAATTTCATGAAGTTAAAAAAGTGCCTTAGAACAGATAGCATGCCTGTGAAATACTGCCATGTTAGAAATTCAATGCAGTATTAATAGTAAAAAGAATTTACAAACTGTGTTAAATGTGTTCTTTAAAGAATCATATTCTGCTCCTTTACTGAAACTACACAATTAATTTGGCTCCTCTGCTAATTCCTATAGTACAAGAGAAATATTCTACAAAAAATCCTCTCTCTGTCTCATTGTATAATACAGGCAAACACAAAGCAAAACCTAAACTCTCAGCTTACACTTGAAAAGCTGTCTTTGTGCCAAAACAACAAGTACTACAGAAACTCTGGTTTCTTTATCTGGCAGTATCTCAACAGCCTTGAGGCTGACCTACAGCATGAACAGTTACACTAATGTGGGCTGAAGAGGGCTACATAAATACATCAAAGCTGTTCGTCACACTTATAGTTTTAGTAAAGTACATGGATGGATAACAGACACTAAAATATTCTTATACTGTAAACTAAGAAGTTGGATTTTAGCCAAGTTATAATGGCTACATGGTCATATCAGAAAGATCAAGTGCACATATAAAAAATCATGAAGCAGACAGGAAGTAAAAACTTTATTTTTAAAACAGGCAAGCTGTAGAATATTATTAGTGAAAGTAATTCAACATTATATAAGATTACCAATGAATTGGTCTTAAAATTACAAAATCTTCTCAGGAGACTCATTAAGTTTCAGAATCTATAAGAACATGTGTTTTAATAAAATATATGGTAATAACTTTTGCAGCTTAGGCTACTTGTAGAAAAAGGGTTAAAACTCAGTTATAGGTGACTCTTACCAATCAAGGACTCTTTCTATGCATGCATATCTTTCACTTTGTAATTAAAACTAAAACCCACATTTTTAAACTTTTACAGTACATATATGCATAAGTTAGTAAATTTATATGTATATACATTTGTATACACACACATAATACTTATGCAGCATTAGCTTTTACTTTTAAAAATTGGTGGGGGGCATTTCCTTTCACTTATGATTCTGTTTCATATATTGTGAATGTTCGTGACAGTGAGCAAACTCTTTAATCAAGCTTCAAGATAACTCTCCTTCTCATTCATATTACCTTCTGAAAACTTAGGTGTATTTTGGTGTTATTAACCAAAAGGGGCAAACTATTGTTATTTGCTAAATTGAGTATTCTGGAATTCATCTGTTAATTAGCACATATTGTATGACACAATAATAATGCCAGTTTATTCAGTAACCATAATATAATCTAACTTTACTTGAAATACGCTTGTTTCTAATACTACAAATTTCTTAGTTTATAAAGATAAAATGATACACTCTTACAGTACTCTCGTATTATATGAGGTTAACTTAGACATCATGAATCCATATTAAACTTACTTAATGCTCAGGAAGTATGTTGATATCATCAAAATCATGTGAAAAATTGATTATATACCACCTTGGACACTATTCATGTCATCAAACACATCTCTGTTTATAATACCAAATAAGCAATAATTGCATTTCACCTTGTATATCTTGTGAACTGAGAAAGTTAGTTGATAATACTGAAACAAAATGACACAATTGTATTTCACTTTGCACGTGTTGTGAGCTAGATACATGAAGAGTTTTACAAGGGTTATGTTAATTTGCATAATGTATTTGAATGCAGATTCAAACGTCCAATTTATTTTTACAATCATGTTTAACTTTTACAGTGTTAAAGTTAACAGTAACATACATAGTAATACATGAATAAGGATCAACTCTAAAAGAGGTGTTTCAGCATAAAAACAAACTGAGGTATGTCACATGTTCAGGAACACTACTAAGAAACGCTAGAATTAGAATGTAGAAAATTAAGAAACAAATATAATCACAATTTAAAAATGACTCTCAAGAGTTCTATAGTATTTTATGGGATTGTATCAATAATGTTCTAATAAGCACAAAAGTTCAACAGATTACTGTAATATTTGTTCTTCAAACAAAATGTAGGTATGCATCATTTTGACAACACAGAAAGTTCATTGTGTTCTTTTTTTTGTCAAGTTTTCATGTGGGGGAGTGTATTCATGTATAGGAAGTTATATTTAGCCTAGTTACAATGAACCCTGTGCTGATCAGACCAAGGCTAAGCTAGTAGGAAATGTTGGCTGTGGGCCAAACAAATTAAATTTCAAGTGGTGGCTTTAAGCTCAAGAGTGAGTTGTTTGACCAATATTGGAAAAACTGTATCCTTACTACTGAAATAACACAAAAGTTACACATTGTGCTAGGTTAAATTAAACTGAATATGTTTTAAAGTTTTAAACTCAAGAGATTTCATATTAATCTTTAACAGCATGAAAAATCTTTTCCTTGAAAACCACAGCTCACTTAAGAACAAGTAAACCAAGAGTTAAATGCTTAACATCAAATTAAGATTATTAATCCTGTGTTAAGAATTTTATCCAAGCTATATCAAGCATGAAAGGAGAAAGCCCTCAACTACTAAAAATTGACTTTTCTAGATAATGGGAAAATGTAGATTTGGTTCTTCAATAGTGGAATATAAAACAAAGTTAATAAATCATCAGTAACTAGGCTGAGAAGGATTAGCCATTTAACCAAGCAGGGAATCAGTCATCATACTCTTGAAAAATACCCAGTACACTTGTAATGATTGTCACATCATAAATTCAATCTTGGAATGAAGAGATCTACATAAGTATAATGAGCACAATTGTGTTTGTCACTCAAACCCAAATTTCAGTAAGAAGCTATATTTCAACCTTAAAGTGGCAATGACCTCTCAACAGCTGTATATTCTCATAAATCACTGTTCAGGATAGAATCAAATGCCAAAACTAAGCCCACTCACATGCCACTGTAATGTATAGTTGACTAATTTCTACTGTAAAATCTTAACATCAGTACTGACAACATTATCTATGTATGTTAAGAAATGCAAGAAAACTAAATTTTGTTCCTTCCATCTGATTGTCAAATACAGTTCTTTTCATAAAATTTCTTTTTAAAATGAAACAGATTGGAATATATTTTCTATCCAACAGACTCAGTAAGTGGTAAGCCTACTAAGTAGAGATCAGGAAACAAAGAACATTAAGATTTTGTTTCTATGCTTTGTTGATTTGCTAGTTTTCTAAGTCAAAAGTCAGTGCTTTTAACGAACACCCAATACTACTTCTAAATCTAACAGTCACATAAACATTTTTTTTTTTCTTTCTACGCTTTTAAAATAAATGTTTAAAATTGTTCTTCTGAATTGGCATTAAACATATGCATATGTAAGTTTACAAACAACTAGCCTAAAATGTGGGCAGAGCAGTATAATAATATCAAACTAACTTTACAATTAACAACCAAGTTCTTTTCATAAACTTTCTTTTTAAAATGAACCCTGATTGTCAAATACAGTTCTTTTCATAAAATTTCTTTTTAAAATGAAACAGATTGGAATATATTTTCAATCTAACAGACTCAGCAAGTAAAATTTGAATGAGTCAGTGATTTTGTTCATCATTGTTTGTTAGATTCTTACTGCTTGTCATTTTACAATTAAGTTTAGTCAAGAAATTTCAACAAACCTTGCTTTATTAACATAATGAATTAATATAATACAATGTTAATATATTTCTAAACTGAGTAATGGGTTGATAGGGTAAAACGAGATTTGTTTTGTGAAAATTACTAAGATTTTGTAAAAAAAAAAAAAAAAGAAGATTGAAAATAATATGTCAAAGCCTGGTATAAAACTACCATATAAATACATGCAGACAACTTGTATGTTATTAAACATTAAGGTACTGTAAAATAAAACTATTCCCAGGTTATTTTGTCAATAGTTTTTTTTATTTTTCAGATAACTTTGAGAGATAATTTTATGCTTAATGGGTCCATTTACTTCTTCATTCTTGGAAGTTTTTAGTTTTTAATAAACTAATTTATTGCAACTGCTAAGCAACAATACAATTTTCATTAGCTTGTCTCCACTGTGATATCTTTAGAAGCTAGCGGCACTTTGGGATTTTTTTTTATTTTTAAAAGTTCTATATAAATCAATCCTTATACTGGAGTTAAGCCAGTTTTTAACAGATAGAGATACCAGGGTGCTGGAATAACCTCTAAAGGGCTCTGCTGATATTCAAGTCTTGTATTTTTAGATGTAAAAACATCTGCCCCTAAAGATGATAGCTACACTGATTTCAAATTTGGTATGGCAAGTTCCGTAGCACAGGGCATAAAGAATCTCATGACTTTGTGACCTCATTAATTACAATAACTTCTTCATGAATATTTGCTTTTACATCTTACATTTTATAGAACTACATTTCTGGTTCAATGCCAACTTGATGGATGAAGGTAAACCTTTTCTCATTTAAAATACCATTGCTTGAAGCTAAGTTACACTACAGCAGTTTACTTGTGGTTCAAAATTATTTCACTGTGAGAAGTCTTTAGTGCTTGCTCACACACTGAACATATGTTCATCAATGATAAAAAGAGCAATCCAACAAAGATTAAATAAACATAGAAGCACATTAATCATAGCTAACAAACTGAACCAGACGAAGACAAGCAAAAATACGAAATTTACACGAATGTCAGAATAACCAGAGAGAAGCAAAAACTAATAACTTAAAACAATACTTAACAGAAATTAGCAATCTAAGAAAAAGACCAACAGAAACTTATAACTTCAACATTACTTAACAAGAATCAAATACCTAAAGAAGTTCAATAGAGACTAGTAACAAAAAATTACTTAACAAGAATTAGCAACACAAAAACCAACAGACTAGTAACTAAAAATTACTTAACAAGAATTAGCAACACAAAGACCAACAGACTAGTAACTAAAAATTACTTCAAAAGAATCAACAATACAAAGACCAACAGACTAGTAACTAAAAATTACTTTAAAAGAATCAACAATACAAAGACCAACAGACTAGTAACTAAAAATTACATTAAAAGAATCAACAATACAAAGACCAACAGACTAGTAACTAAAAATTACTTTAAAAGAATCAACAATACAAAGACCAACAGACTAGTAACTAAAAACTTGCTCAACAAGATTCAACAATAAGAAGACCAACAGACTAGTATCTGAAAATTACTTAACAAGAATCAACATTTAATTATATGCCCAAAGTATCACATCATTCATTTTGTGTGTGTTTGTGTGTGTATATATATATATATATATATATATATATATATATAC
>NW_013667519.1:141199-152024 GCF_000517525.1 Limulus polyphemus
TATATATATATATATATATATATATATATATATATACTAGTATCCTTTTCAGTACAAGAAAAGAATCATTAGGACCCCATAAGGAAAAGTCCTGTAAAAGTATTAGAGCAATAAGGTTTTCCATTTGTTCTGTATGATTTCTGGAAAAGCAACTTACTTAGATGAAAATTCATTGACATAGTGAAATTTTGATTCACTCCATAAACATGTACATACAATGATTTAGTCAGCTTTATAAGTACGATAAGCTTTAGTTTTGCTCAGTCAATACTGTGAAATACTCATTGTTAATAATCTGACAATTTAAAAGTGATTTTAAACAACAATTTTGTTTCATCGCAGTCCCTACTATTAAGTACTACTGTATTTAATGATACATATACTTGAGTTTCCAGTTCAGTTGTTTTTGTGCAATGCAATAACTTTTGGCAGTGCTGGACAAAAAGTTGCATTTTTGTGTAGCTTGATTTTGGCAATCAAAATAAAGATTCATAGATATCATCAACAAGTACTACACAAATAAATTTTTGTTCTGAGAAGAGAAACTTGCTTTCCTTAGTAACTTAGGGAGAACAGTTTATAGCTCCCCTTGTATTTATTAAAATAAAGGACTTCAACATGAAGACCAATAGACTAGTGATTACAAACTTGCTTAACAAGAATCAGCAAAATGAAGACCTGTGAAATCTATTAACTTAAACCATACCAGAAAGAACTGGCAATATGAGGAAATCAAAAGAAATTAATAACTTAAAGAATGTTAATAAAAACTAGACAACAAAATTAAGAAGTCACACCTTTGGAAAGACTATAGACAATTCATCAAACATTCTAATGAAACAACAGTCATTAAAGCTAAAAGTCTGTGAATAATCACTTAATCATAATTGATTTAATAACTACAATGTGTATGTGTCATATGCCCTGGTTACCACATCTTCATATGGCAATTTGTATACTAATTTTTATTTTAAAAGCACCCTAAATTTTTCAGAAACAGTATGCATGTGTCTAAAATTAATTTGTACTTAACTAATTTTATTGGAGAATATTAGTTATTTTATCTATATAAATATTCCATTTCAGGAAATCTTTAGTAAACCATTTAAAACTAATTAAAAAGAGTCAGCAACATGAAAACCAACAGAGACTTTCTGTTTTTTCACAGTTTCATACTAGAGTTGAAACTAAAAATATTAATTTATAATACTTTGGAAAAACAGATAATTTTCATATACTTTCACAAGCATTACTATTACATTATTGTATATTTAATTATTTTAAAGCAACTGTTAAGCTGATATTGAGCATAAACAAAACTATAAATATCTGATGACGAGGAACCCACTTTGAGACTAATCATGCTTGGAGGTGGCTTGAATGGGTAATGAAGAAAACTTTACTATAAGTGTAACATAACAGCAAATGTACAATTGTTCTGCAAGGTTTTGTCGAAACGTTGTACATTTGCTGTTAAATTAAACTCATATTAAAGTTTTTCTTCATTACCCATTCAAGCCATCTACAAGCATTATTAAACAATAAATATCTTTTTATTTAGACTGAGGAAAGAATGTAAAAAATAAGTTTAAAATATCTAGGCCTCATGTTAAGTTTACATGTGAAACTAAGTTATACAAGCACAGAAGGAAGACAATCTCTAATGACTAAGAATATATGTATCAGTGCCCAAAGGAATGCTTATTTTTCTATTGTGATTATATAAAATGGACTTACTGCTTTGTAAACTCTTTAGTTCAGCATATTATAATGCAATCAAGAATATCAATCTTTCAATACAACTACCATCTTAGACTTACTTACTACATATTTAGGTGTTACAATGAAACTAATATTGTTCTACAGTATTTATAATCTAGTATCTAGTAAACCTGTCACTAATTTCAATCCTTTAGTACATACAAAAAAAAACTTAGAAAATGTTTAATGTATCACTCAACACCTTAGTTTTCCTCTTGACTTTACCTTGGAGTTTTTTCAGTACAGCCACCTCCATTTTTAACACTTGTTTCGCTTGCTTTGCTGACTCTAGCTTCATTGCTACTAATTCTTTATTGACAAGATCAAGACCTTCATAGATCTCTCCAAAACCTCCTCCTCCAATCTTCTTCACCTTTTGAGTACATATCAAGATTGAAAACAAATGAAGAATAGCATAACTACAGTAATACTATACATTTCATACTTGTAAAAAAAAAGGGTTATTTTGCTTCAATGATTATCGACAGATGATTCTTAGCTCAAAGTTAATTCTCCCAAACCAGTTGAGTAGACCACAAACATAAAGTGACTTTAAGACCCATTACCCTCACTATACCTGAACAACCTCAATATTGTGATGTGTCTTTGAGCTTGAACACTTTCAAAATGGTGTTTGAGCTCAAACCTGAACAACTTCAGTATAGCTTTATGACTATAAACCAAATGTAATATTTAATGACTAAAATATTCCAGTCACATCATTAATAAGGAAGAAATAAACTTTTGGATATGGTGTTTTTGTGCATTGTCCTGTGACCTGTCTATATACTCTGACCATAAGATTATATGTATCAACCAGGAAAGCTAGAATTCTAAAAGCAATAATAAATAATATAAATGCATTTCTTAGTTATCATTGCTAGTTTGGTTAAAATGTAACATAGAAAAACTAGTTGATATAATTAAAAATAGAATGAAGCAGTGCCTTGTATGCTGAAGCTCAAAATGAAGAACAAAAAATATAAAACAGCCTATTATACTTTTAACAGATATGTACACTTACAAGTGCTTTAATAATAAGGACCAGCTTTTACATACCACTTTCCATCTTTCTTTTACTACATGACCTGGTTGTAGCAAGTCTTCACTAGTCATGGTGATGGGACTGCTTGAGCAGTTGTTATCTTCCTCGTCTTCATCATTAGCAGAGCCATCCCCATAACAAATGTAGCTAAGAACAAATAGTAGTTTGTTAGGCTTTAATCTATTGCAAACATGATTGCCCTCTGAATAAATTAACAGGTGCATATCATTACTCATCTTTGAAGTAAGCACAAGACACAGTTGTGTAACACACAGCTTAGAATTAATATTTTCATAACGTAATCTTCTTCAAAAATGCAATTAATATTTCTTCCACTTGGAAGATTAGACTAGAAACAAAAACATATCATCTTTTCCTTTCAAAAATTTATCTTTCCTTGGAAAGACAGTTATTTTTATTTAAAATTTATCAAAAAATGCTTAATATTACATGTATGCCAACAAACCTTTTAAAAAAAAAGCTTATATAGTGTCCATAATCCTTCATGAAAATGCTTAAAACTATGTTCATAAATCTTCAGAAACTATGTAATGTCATTTCTTCAACTATGAAAAACTGGTTACTATCTGTTTAATTATTTTAAACAAATAAGCTAATGTCTAACAATGTTCAAAACATTCACTAAAACTTTGTTTTCCTGTTTCCAGGAAAGGAAAAAAGATTTGTCCTGACTAATCATTCTTGGTATCTATCAAAACACAGAATTTTCAGTGCTTATATAGTTCATCATCATTGTTACTGCAGTAGCTTTAACTGCTCTCAGTATCCAGGATCTTAACATTCAATAAATGAACATGATTTCATGGGTTGGCAAAATAATATATCTGGAATTACTGTGTTGCTGCACAGGATAGTGTTATATAATGAAGTTGTACTCTTATAACATTGTTATCCAAAATGTAATCATGCCTTCTGGATTTCTGAAATTCATTAGCCATTTCAATGATGCATGGTCTACCTGAATAGTGAACTCTCTACGACACAAGCAGTGGCAAAAATGGTTGACAGATATCACAACTCGAGGCACACACATGGTTAAGAGCTCCATATCATCCATTAATTTACAAAACCACAACAATTCTACTATCACTGGCATCTGTATCCACGATGAATGGACAGTCTTGAAGAGGATAAGCTAGCACTGATACTTCAACTAAGGTGAACTTCAAGGGTTGGAATGTCCATACATATCATACTTCAACATTAGCTAATGCAAACAGTGCTGAAACTATTTTGAAGAAATTGGCCACATACTATCAAAGAAAGATCTAGACAAATGCAGATTTATCATTTATTATATGGTAGGGACCAGATATTAATTACTGCAATCCTTGTATGATCAGTGGACGATCCACCTCTACTGAGTTTGTAACTAAGAAAATGCACTTCATATTACACGAGTGTGCACTTTCTAAATTTCAATTTCATGCTTGCATCCTTGATGTGTTAGAATGTCACTCTGAAGTTCTCAGCTGTGGTTTGAAAATTGTGACCAAAGACAAGAATGTCACTTACATATATGAGACATTTCTCCCACTGCAATCTAACTTCCATCAACCTTTTGAAAGTGTCAGGCACATTACATACACCAAATGACTTGATAAGATTTTGTAGAGTTCTTCCCATGTATTGAGAGAAATTTTGGGTATACTTTTATCATTCAGTTCAAATTTGCCAGAAACCAGAAGCTAATCTATTGTACTGAACCAACAGGCACTTTCTAATGCATCCAGACATTTTCACTGTGCATGGTAAGAGTAGAATCTTTGTTGCTTGCTACTATGCTCACCCACCTGAAGTCCACATCGAACCTTGGCATTCCTTCCCTCTTTTTGACCATTACCACTGGAGACAAACATACACTCTTTGAAGGTTGTATAGTCCTATCCTGAAATATCAGCTCAGTTGCAGCACTGGTTACATCCTTGGTGCTTGATGGAAATTTGTTTGGTGGTTGTTTTATTGAATGCACATCAATTATGTGATGATGTGCAATTCTTGTCCGACTCAGTAGTCATCAACTTGCACAAAGCCATCAGAATCTTCCCTTAACAATTCACTGTTTTAGGTTCAAATTGTTTACATAATCCTCAACCAGAAACCTCAGATGCTTTAGATGTTTGGCATTCATTCTTGGACATGATACAGAAGCTGCAATATTAGCTACTCTGTTAGTTTTTGTCACTTCTGCTTCTATTACCATACCAATAACAATTCCAGCTGAAAGTTGAATAGCCAAATGCCTGTAGTTACAGGCTAGAATTGATACAACACCCATGTTCAAACAAATTACTAATTAAACAAGTGCAGCTTGCTTTCCAGATAGAAAATAGTTCTCTGAACTAGCCACCATGACAATGAGTGCAAGCTGACTGTTGCACTCATTCAAGTTAGCAGCCAGACCTAACTCAGGCCCCACTAGCTTAAGCTGGAGTAGTGTAACTATAGCTCATCACTGACATTCTTGCATTTGTTTTATCATTGGTCTTAATGTTAATTGAATCTGATTGTCCTGTCTGGTAAAAAAGATAAGGACATTAAAAAAACTAGAAAACTAAGTAAGCAAGCACTCCTGTTACACTCTTAGTGCCTATAGGAGTCTAACTCTAGCTGCATTTGTGGCATAGCCAAGGTAACTGGACCATGGAAGAAGCCCTGTTATCTCATATGCCTTGCAATGTCTAATGCATAAGGGTTAGTGGTTGACATTTTTCCTTAGCTTTGGGGGCCATCACTGACTCAGAGACCGTCTAAGAGCCAAATCCACAGCTGATAGTTTTCAGGCATTCCTGCTGGTTTCTTCCTGTGCATCAGTTTGTGGTTTGATGTCACCACTGAACTGGCTTCATGAAAGACAATATGTCCCTCACACCCATATGGTGCCTCATGGTTTTACTGTGCAGCACTTCAAAATTGCAATTAAATAGATTAATGTCACAAAAATTATCAAATAATCAAAATTATTGTTTTCAATTATTACTTTTTTGATTATTCCAGCTATCCAAGTAATTGAAATGTCATTATGTTCGTTTGTTGTTAAACACAAAACTACCAATAGGCTATTTATGCTCACCATGGGTATTGAAACCCAATTTGTAGCATTATAAGTTCTTTTAGCCATCTCATGTAAGAATAATCAATATATTTTAATTTTTTTTTAGCAATCCCATGAAAATAATTAATTAGTTGAAAGTAGTTGATTAATGAGCCTGACAATTTATTGATTAAGAAATTCCAATAATTTCCTACCTCTACTTAAAAGCTCTTTTCATTTAAAAAGAAAGTTTTGCACATTTTGCTGTTTATTCCTAATATATACAAACATTCACACTGGTTAATGTTCATATATACACATATATATATTTTTGTTTAAGAATTAGGCAATATTTTAAACTGTTACTTAGATTACAAATTAATGTCCTTACTTAAATACAGCAGTGACAGCACTACATGTGTTAAAGTACAGAAGTTTATTACTCCTACATAGCATTCCAATACAACTGTCAATATACAGTAATTTTACTATTTGGATACAACCCTCCAACACATTGCATGTGTTAAAGCAGTTTTTATTTTTACACACAGCACTAACATTGTACATGCAAATGTAGAGTAACCTTCTTTCTTAGAGAACACACTGCTGTCTGGTGTTCAAACATAGGGGAAGTATAACCTTGTCACATGACCTTCTTAGAAGTGTAATAGATACAGAGGGGAACCAAGTTCACAACAGTATGTCATCATTTAAAAAAAAAGATCTAATTTTTATAACATCAATGCACTGAAAGCTTAAACTCATAATACCCATGAGAATCCTTAAAAAAAAACAGCCAACATAAACAGTTTCATCCCTTGGGAAATATTAACCATTCCAAAATAGATACTACCACAAAAGAGTTTCAGACAGTCAATCCTCTAGTGTAAAAATTTATCTAGAATATGTTTCAACTTCTCTACCATTCTTAACAAAGAACACTGCCAACAAGGTATTTTTAAAACGCGTACTTTTTGTGATTTACATATATTCAATACATTGTTTCACTGAGGTTATCTTAATTGTTTTAATTAGTCTAAAAAACATAAAATAATTCCAGACTGAAACAAAGATACTGGTGGAAGTAGATATAAGGAGGAATGAAATATAACAAAAACCTTTAATGAAACAGACTAAACTGATAGCTACAGACACTAGCTCAATGAAAGAAAATAAAACAAAATGCAGCCAGGGAAACAGAAAAATTAGAAATAAAGTCAACATGTATATTATGCATATTAACATAAATGTGCAGGAAATGAATGAAATGGAGTAACAAAAAGTACACATAAAAGCACACAGGTTTAACAAACACTACATCAAAAATCTTGTTTCTTCCAAAGTAACAGAGTACATTAATGCAATGGAATATCTTCTCATTCAGTAAAAAAAAATCAAAAAAAATCAATATTTCATGAATACATAACTAAAAAAAAAATATTATTAAATTGAACATAAGGCTACTTGCATTAACCCTGTACAATGACT
This sequence comes from Limulus polyphemus, assembly GCF_000517525.1. Taxonomy (NCBI): domain Eukaryota; kingdom Metazoa; phylum Arthropoda; class Merostomata; order Xiphosura; family Limulidae; genus Limulus; species Limulus polyphemus. The sequence continues at coordinate 148,549 of NW_013667519.1, forward strand.
GTCTGCATTACTGTACATGAGATGAACACATTGTGTAGCCTTAACAATGCAACAAAGCCTTGGGATCTCAGAAAGGGATTTAATCACTTGAATTATTATGGAGTAAATTAATCATTCTTTTCATTTGCATAATTTTTATCCATCACTTTTCAATAGCATGCACATGAAATCTATGCTCCTGTAGTATAAAACTTAGCTTATTCAGTTAAAAGTCAATGATTCTTAAACAAATAAAGGCCAAAATAAACAAATTTGTTGCATGTAAAAAGGGCATACCAAAATGACTGAAATAAAAATACATCAAAGTCAAATCATAAATGGATTCATGCTGAGTGTTGTTTCAACATGCTTCATTTAAACATAGGCCTATGTGGACTAATAAATATAAATAAGTATTAATAATAAAGTAGCTGACATTGCTCGTAACTGAAATAAATGAATTTAATTTTTTTTCTAATGAAACAGGCAGTTAACAAATATGTCCTATTAAGCAGCTGAACATTTATGATAAATCTTAACAAAACTATAACAAATGCATGACATGAACTTGAAACATTAAAAAAAAATTAATAATTTACACATATATGTAATATTACATGTATTTTGTTTCATAAATATATTATTACAAAATAATCAGTTTGGCTAAAATGTTCTTCCAAGTCTAAATTAAGTTCTGGTTTTCATAATTCAAGGTTTCTGTTATTCCTGTATTTAACAGCACACCATATTCAAGATTTCTAATATCTCTTTCTTGGATTTCTTCCTGTTAAATGTATAACAGAATAGTTTTTTATTCAGTATTAAAATGAAGCTTTTCATTTCAGGTAAGAACAGAAACCAACTTATTCCTTATTTTGCCTAGGATGCATTTTAAACGTTAGTTTCCTCCAGAGCTAAAACTTAATGAAAATGTTGAATATTATCAAACAGCAACAAAAGTGTTTCTTATTTTCAAGTTGTTAATTCAGGTGGCAACTCTAACTAACATATCACATTTAGAATTTTATTTTCAACATAAGAAGAATATCTAAATTAACTTTTAATATTGTACACATTTTTTACTATGTGCATTATCTTTCTTTAATTTACCTTTTGAACATCTGGTTTTTAAAACTGTTTATGAAATACTTTTCATACCTGACATAATAAAATATTGATATGCAAAAACATTCACTAAGTGCATAATAAAATAGATGACTGGTATAATTTCAATTTTAAAACTTTTCACCACTTCATCAAACAAAAATAAGTTTTTTAGATGCTTTGCCCTTTCCTCTCAAACTTTATAACTTTTACCTACTAAAACTTGTCCTAAACATACAATTTACTTGTTAATATTCTCCTTATAGTACTTTCAATAAAATTTCTCTAAGAAATTAATTTAAATGTTATTCTATAGATTTCTATTTTATGGCTGTATTCCAACTGACAGTTAAGCTCTGTCTTTATGAACAGAAAATGTCTTTGAAAGTACTGAGCATCTAGTTCAATAACTATGAAAAGAATTTTGATTAACTGAAGAAAAAGAATGTGTATTCTTCTTGAATGTTATTTAATTGTAATCTAAACAAATTAAACTGGAAGAGAAAAAAAAAGGACATATTCACATCAGATCTTTTAAACTAGTGAACATATGAAAAAACCAAACAAATAATTAGCTACAGGAACAAGAAAACAAAAATAAATGATACAAAAATGGAGTGAAGACTATCAGTGCAGAATGACATATGGAACAGAGGTAAACAAACACAGCTTTCAACAAAATGGATTTAGTGCTCATTCTGCAAACACTGGGAAATCACACACACATATAACATATATCTTTTACATTCACACAGTTTATCAAACAGACTGTGAAATGGGAGACCTACAACTGTTCTCATGTGCTTACACAATGTTCTTGGGCAATTTACCAAGTGCATTCAAGGCTTCATTGTATTTTTCTTCGTAGAGAGCCATATGGACCAATTAATGTCAATTAGATTATTTTATAATAAAAATAAACTTAAAACTGGATAACTTGTACTTAAACAGTCAAGAAATATTTGGTGTTAAAAGCCTAAACTAGACAGTTCTCTGTTTACTGATATTCTTTAACAGAATTTAAGTTGTTTTAACCTTCACTGCACCATTCAACATAGACTTAAAAAACATCTCTATGTTTCTTGAGAAAATAAAATTTTAAAGAATACATGTTTTAAGACATATGACTCATGAATTAGATATATATAGTAGCCACCAAACCTTCAATATCTGAGATTATTATAGGTTGCTATAATGTATTTTCAGGGCTTACACAACATTTAATGTAGCAATATAATAGGACAAATACATCACAAGGTATATATAACAGTGACTACTTGATTGAACAAAATATTTTTTCCTTTGGTTTGATTGCAACTGTAAAACAAACAACTTCCATCTTGTCTGTTTGAAGCCCTTCTTATGATATGATTATAACACTCTTCCTCAATGTTGTTTCTCTATCCTCTTTTTAAAATACATGAAGCAAACAAACCTTTCTGGAATTTAGCCAACAAAAAAAAAAAAGGTTAGCACTGTAGGATAATTGTCTAATTTATTTTTTGTTTTAATTAAGGAGGAGTTTGTATTATAATAATTTCAATGTTATAGGAACACAGTGAGTACCAGAAACCTACATCAATCATAAAACCTAACTCTGTGGGTTTGTATTTATACAAAACAGAAATTTCTGGATAATGACTAAAATGCTGCATATAAGATTTAACTTATTTTCTCTTTCTTTAACTTAACTATTAGTAACAAAACTATAGTTTATTTATTGTCTCGTTTTTAAAGCATATACATGCAAGTGTGATCGAATGTTCATTATGTTATACAAAGTTATAATTAAATTCTCAAGTCCAAATTCATGATGCTTCTTTAAATATATACAATGTAAATTCAAAATATTTTACAAAACCCTTATATTTGTTATGAAGAACTGAAAAAATTGTTTTCCTGCATGCTTCAGTTGTATTAGTGTATTTAAACAGTGATGTAAGGAATAACAAATTGATACACTTGTTTCTCCCTTTATCAGATAATAAGGTTTAGCTAAACACCAGGCAGACACCAACAAACCAGTACAACAACTTCAATCACAAGGTATCAAAGTAAAATGTTAATTTCAAGTTCATCAATTTTAACATTTCCATAAAAGTGCTTGAATTATCTAATCCTCATAGGTGAATATGTAAGAAAATGTGCCATTAAAAATGCCATTTCTAGTGAACAGCTATAATGAGATAATAATAATAATATGGTCTGACAATGGACAAATGTTTCTTTTTTTTTAGGTTAGAATCTCATAATAGAATCTCGGTTTTGGTTTTATACCACTTTCATCATTGTTACGCAACACTGATATGATTTCCTATAAAGAACCAAGTAATAATTAAGTAGTATTAGAATAGTTTACAAGTATATATATATATATATATATAAAGTATTAC